>NW_007579549.1:51376-122417 GCF_000690725.1 Stegastes partitus | reverse complement strand
CCATTTAGCTTAGCTTAGCATAAAACAGATAGCCTGACTCCATCCAAAGATTATTAAAAAAAATATGCTCTCAGCATTGTGTTTCCAGCCAGGAGACTCTCAATGGACAGCTACAAGGTGAAGGTCTCCTGAAAAATTGATTTGTCATCAGCTGACAGTTAATCAGTGAGGAAACGTAAACAAAACCGATCACTGAAAATGTCATAAAACTGCACAACAAAGACGAACACAATTCTTTATTCAGTGACTTCGATCTATTTCTATACAGCGCAGTCTCTTATTACTGTACTTTAAATGCAAAGTGTAAAAATTATTACAAGTGAAGGTTTGTTGCTGTACTCACTCACAAATACAAACTCTGGATATTTCTGGAGGCACACTGCAGATTCCGACAGCTTTTCTGTTCTACTGTTCAATTATGACAAGATTTACACTCAAAGTCTTTCATTTGTGGGTTTGATTTTCGAAAAATGACTTCAAGAAAGTCTACTGAGAATATTTGGCTGGGAAAATATTAGATTATAAAGAGGGAACACCTCAGTCCTATTAAACAATCAAACTTTTAAACATCATTTCCGATTGTCATGTACAAAATTCCCACAATACCTTACAACCCACAGCTGGTGTAGTCAACATGCTTATATGAGGACCTAATATGTTCAAACTAACCGGCTAGTAGGTTAGCTCCTCATCCATAGTGGCTGTTTAGCTCGTCCTTTTGGTCACATGTGAGTTAGTCTTTGTGTTTAACTAACCAGCTGCTGCCAGCAACTTCACATTAACTGTGCAGATATTAGAGCGGTATCAAATTTCTCATGTAACTCTTGTCCACAAAGTGACTACACATATTCCCAAACTGCCTGTTCCTTTAAATAGTGCCTCTGCACTCCCATATATGTTGGATACACCTTGTATTTCCAGGATGTGGGTGTGCATTTAAAAGTTTCTAACCTTGAAAATGCAGTTTTTTAAGGAAGGGCTGCTTTTATTCTTTGTTAGACATGGTGCTGACAAGTATGTTGCACACCGGCTCCCCTGCATGTGATCTTGATGGAAATCTCTGGTTCTCTGTTCACACACACACACACACACACACGTGCACACATACACTTTGCACTTCCCGACTTTGAGAGCTGTCAGCAGAGCAACAGCGGGCTGTTTCAGGACTCTGGACAGTTCCTCCACAGAGACCGGCAGGGTGTTCGAACCGGAGGCTCTCACCTCCCCCAAGTCTGACTGGGGACACCAAGACGGAGTCCAGCACTGAGATTTGCCACTTCCAGACCGTGTGTGTGTGCATGTGTGTGTGGGTGCGTGCACAGATGAGTCCACGGAGTCACCCAGCCCTTCCCCCACATACGCATATCATCCACCCAGAGCCATTCTATCTGTATGGAAATTTGGGCTCCACAGCTGGAATCCCACAAAGCACTGTCATCTACTAATAGTTATTATCGCTTTGGCCTGCTCCCTCACAAAAACCCTGCAATACAAGCACATCGCATCTTTATGGTAATGCCCTACAATACAGCCCCAAGCTATGGTGCATAGACCTTTGTTATCATTACGATAATTCCCATTCTCACTTGACTCCTCATTACACTATTGAAACTGCTCGGGGTTGGATGCAGACAAATTCCTGCATCTTCCTTTATTACACTGTAGCATACACAAAACTTAAAGTCCCTAAATACTCAAGCAGTCAGTACAATGACAATTAAGTTTAAGAGTTGTTGTTATGTAGAAACAGTGGAGAGATGTGCGCGCTGCAATATTAGTGCTCATTTGACTTTGGTTGTAGATGAGGTTGGATAATGAAATAATATGACTTTCCCTGCAATTGGATCAGTTTGATCGTGTGTGTTGTTTTCTTCAAAATTCTGATTATTTCAAGCAAATTGTAAATGCAAATGAACATAATTAGTTAACTGGTGATATTTTCTTTGTTAGGGCTGTTTTCAAGAATAAAGACTGAACTTAAAGGCTCAATCAGATTAGGTATTGAGGTTTTTATTTTAAATATGGGAGGATTTTCTCTGTAACGAAACAAATTTTTATTGCACAAACTATAATATATCCTGCGTTCTTCAGCACACATTTGCTACAGTGTCAGGTTAAATACTGCAGCAGCAATTTTGTTCATTTATTTCATGCTTGTTTTTGTTTTGGGGCGAGTGTTTTGTGCCCATCCCAGACAAAATGGGGGGAAAAAAAGCTTCTTTCCCTGCCATCAGGATCGAGAATTCTGTTTCCTGACCTCTGTCTATCTTCAGTCATGTAGCATGTTGCCTTCAGTGAATACTTTAGTAGCATGTCACATACACTTAGTCCCATTACTGTGGTATAAATACACCTTTGAATCTTTGCAATGTAAAAATTCTTCTCTGATGGGTTCATTATGAAAATGGAGCTGAATTTGCCAGAGGTGTTCTCACCTTTTTTTTTTTTTTTTTTTTCCCCCCCACAACAGAAGAGCAGGTGATTTTCTATACATTTCTTCCACACGGCGAGCTTCAGGTCAGCTCTATATTACAAGCAAAGCTCAGGGAGACATGGCAGCTTGTGTCCTTGCTTCCCTCCATGAATGCCCACACAAGGCCTCTGGATTGCACAAAAAAGTAATTGCGGAGTGATTGGCACAGCTTGTCCCGTGCAGCCTGTGTCCCACACTTGAAGGCTCTCCTCGGAGCACCCTCATTGTCACACAGCCTTTTAGCACCTTTGTTCCTTCCTTCCCCCAGGACCTCACAGCCCACCATTGGCAGATGAGTCCCTGTCTGTGACAAAAGGGTCCCTGTGCTCAGCCTCATTTGATGCAGTGATGAACTCCCCCCCCCCTCCTCCTCCCCTCCCTTCACTCACACTCCTCTCACACACACACACACTGCACACACACCACCTCCTGCGAGAAGAAATGTTCCGTTTAGCGGTGGAGGATGTGGGGGTCAGGACCCAGGGGTGGGCTTTTAGGAGACAAATAAACATCAGAGCAGGAAGAGGGGTGATGTCTTGTTTACACATTAGCAACCATTTAGCAAGTCTCACTGTTTTCACTCGCGTCTCTCCGGTGGCCCCTCAAACAGCTGATCTTTCTCTTTTGTTGTCCTTCCAGTTGGGATCACCTCAACGGTCTAAACTTGATCTTGATTAGAATCTGCGCGGCTACAAATCCATGTATCATGTTTCTCTTTTTAATAAATGACTCACCCACTCATAGAGAGCAAACTGGAAGGATCCAGAATAATTAGCCTGCAGCACTTTCTTTTTTTTTTTCCAGTGATTGTCATTGAACAGTCTCTCCACATTTTGCTCTTCCACTGTTAATTTTTGTGATCAGGAAAACACACACACACACACACTCACACACACAAACTGCATCTTTCTAATACCATCTAATGAGGTGATGACCAACCACTTGTTATAATTGCTTCAGTCTCCTTTTAATTTTCAAGCTTATTAATCATATGTAGAGTTATTTAAGAATGCATAAATTAATCTTAGATTAAAAAGCCTATCAAAGCCTCAAAACAATTAAAGAGTAAGGTAAGATTTCCCCTGGGCTGGCACTTTTATTTTAATAGAGTGTTCAGGTGATTATCATACTTTGATGCAGCACTGTGATTAATGCAGACACACTTTTAAATGAGCTGTTCTCTCTTGCACACACCACAAAAAAAAAAAGGTAGAATAAGCAGAAGCCTGATAATGACCCCACTGACTTGTTTGGTTACTTTTCTCATTTCCTGTACAGTGCGCAGGTTTGTTGGAAACGCACTTGTTACACACCACTCGCCGCAGTGTGTGATTGTGTGAGTGTTGCGTTTGGTTGGAAAACAAGGACTCCAAATAAATCTGTAGTATTGGTAGAGTGTGGAGGAAGGATTTGAAGGGTTTATTTGCAGTCTTTGGAACAGTTGAACAGGCGTTTTGAGTTGCGTTTGGATCAATTAAATCAAAAAATGGATTTTATCCAATAGCAACAATAATTAAGAGGTTTATGTTGGTACGTTTCATAGATCTCACGTGATGGATGGATAAACAAATTTCCACTCAGTCTGAATTTGGTGGCTCTTTTGGGCTGTTTTCTTATTTTTCAGGCCAATAAAATGATTTTCATTGAAGATTTATACAGTATTTTAAAATTAAGATCAATTATAATCTACAGCCTGTGCATTTAATCTAATATAACATTTTATTTTATTTTATTTTTTTAAAAAGGGCATAAAGTCCACCTAATATCATGTTTTCCACTTCAAATTGTAGCTATAATGCGACGAAAACATGAATGAAATGAATAAATTCGATGTAAATCATTAAGATTTTGATGTTGTTTTTATTTTTATTAGTAATATTATTGTAATATGCCTACTATAAGCGATGCATTTTTTAATTATTGTTTTTAATGAGAGAATAATTCCGGTGTATTGTCATTCCTGCTGCACACAGCTCAGTCCCTCTGAAGGACCAACAGCAGCGTGTCCTGTTACCTTCATCAATATTACATCAGGGCCTGTCGCTGCGCGTGTGCCACATGAAAATGATTAACCCAAAGCTTTTATTGACTTTCAAAAGTTAAATATCCGTCGCTTATGGCGCAAAGATCCACACTTTTTTTTTCTTTCTGTCTGATCCTTTTTTTTTTTTTTTAAACTGAAAGAACAAAATCAGAAAAGAAAAGCTGAGCGCAGATCACAGGGAGTGACCTTTTGGAGCAGCTGGTTATTGTCACAACGCGTGCAGGCCGGATTGCTTGTAAAACGGTGAATCCGTGGGAACCCAGCACATGACGGAGGCCTGCGCGCCGCATTCAGACTCCACGAACACAACAATGTGTCGGTGGGTCCCTGCTGTTTTAGCGGAATGCCAAATCCCACCGCAGCCCCATCCATGCATAATGTCAGGAAGGCTGCGTTTTGCAACAGGAAAGCGCAAAAGAATTAATTAGAACCACAATGGCGGCACAGTATCCTACAGATTATTGAAATATTAAAGATGCTTTTAAAAAATATATATTTATTTAAGCACGTAGATTCACCGTGTGCTTTGAATTATTATTTTAAATATCAAAAAGCACCTCTTCTGTGGACATCTCCATCCATCCAGACCTCCAGGCTGCCATAAGACCAAACACTCTGATCAAAGCATCTTCATTGCTCATGAATCCATAGTTAATGCAGACTGCCTGTGTGAGTGGGAGTGCCTTGCCATAAGTTTTTGCCGTCACTTGATTGCTGTCGTTGTCGTGAAGGGGGCTGTGCTACAGTCTGCCTGCCATGTGGACGCTGCTGCTGCTGGTGGCGCAACACAAACCGTCCGCACACACACCGGGAGCGGAGCAGAGAGGCAGCAGGAGGAGGAGGAGGACCGGAGCAGAGAAACAGGAGGGAGGCGGTGCTGCACGGACAACTGCGTCCTAAAACCGACACCAGACTTTCTTTCCACCGCTCCGACATTCAACTTCATCACAGCTTTTGTCGCTCACGACGGAGGAGGAGCTGCACGGACGTTAAAGGTGAGTTTTGGTACCAGATATTTTGTCTGCACGGACAGTTTTTGTGCGATTTGCGCGCACAGAGCTTTGGACTTGAAGCGTGATACAACCAGCTGAAGGTTAAGGCAAATAAAATTCATTTAGGTGAAGTTTTTTTTTTGCATGGACTTTACTATTTCCCACCGTGTCCTTGATCTGCTATTATTCTGAAGGATTGGTCTCTAAATATAGAAAAAGTCGCAGTCATTCAACTTTATCAAAACGCAGGCCTGCAGGAGACTTGTCCTCCAACTAAAAGCTGTAGTGAAGCTTTATTATGAAGCTCTATTTTGGGTTGTTATTCCTTTGACTCGTGTTCACACCAAACGTCATCTCTGCAGCTTCCAGGCCTCCAAGGATGGACTCCATACCTGCGGGCCGAGACTCCAGCACCTCGCCAAGCTCCAAACAAGAACTTTCCTACCCGACCACCAACTTAAAGCCCAACCAGGTCGGGGAGACGGTGCTGTACGGAATACCCATCGTGTCTTTGGTGATAGATGGCCAAGAGAGACTTTGCCTTGCACAAATATCTAACACCTTGTTGAAGAATTACAGCTATAACGAGATCCACAACCGGCGTGTGGCGCTGGGGATCACCTGCGTCCAGTGCACTCCTGTCCAGCTGGAGATCCTGCGCCGAGCCGGTGCCATGCCCATTTCCTCCAGGCGCTGCGGGATGATCACTAAACGCGAGGCCGAGAGACTTTGTAAGTCGTTTCTGGGAGCTCATTCGCCTCCTAAACTTCCAGAGAATTTTGCTTTTGACGTGTCCCACGAGTGCGCCTGGGGGAGTCGAGGCAGCTTCATCCCGGCCAGATACAACAGCTCCAGGGCCAAGTGCATCAAGTGCTCCTACTGCAACATGTATTTTTCTCCCAATAAATTCATATTTCACTCGCATCGCACGCCGGAGTCCAAATACACGCAGCCAGATGCAGCTAATTTTAATTCTTGGAGGCGACATCTGAAATTAACAGATAAAGGCAGTCAGACAGACGTGCTACACGCGTGGGAAGATGTGAAGGCCATGTTCAACGGAGGCAGTCGCAAGAGGACGCTGCCCGGCAGCGGGTCAGGCTCCAGCTCTCCGTTAAAACCACAAGGGCCCAACCGATCCCGAGAGTCGCCCGAGATACCCGCAAAAATCCTCAGCTGCGAGGACAACCGGAGCGGGATGGCGAGCACCCGCAGCTACCCGGTGATCCCGGTGCCCAGTAAAGGCTTTGGGATGCTGCAAAAGATCCCACCGCCGCTCTTCCCTCATCCGTACGGGTTCCCAGCTTTCGGCCTGTGCCAGAAGAAAGAAGACGGCATGATGGGCGAGCAGAGCAAAGCCGCCCTGCCGGGTGTCCTGTGGCCTGCTACCAAGGACAGCGCCTATCACTCCTTCCCCATGTTCTGGCCCGCGGCTGGCGCGCTGCCGATGCCTCCGTACCCGCAGACTCCACACAAACCCCCTCCAGAGCTGCTGTGCCCCCCCAGACAGACTGACATGGACATTTCCGAGCACAGTGACCGCAGCACCAACACCTCTAAAGACAGCGTGGTTGACAACGACCGCTGCTCCAGCACCCAGTCCATGCGTAACGACGACGACAAATCTGGAGACGAGGGGAGGCCGCTGGAGGGGATGACCCTTCCGCCCCGGAAGATCAGCTACGTCTCCGCGTTCAGACCCGTCATTAAAGACGCAGACTGCATCGCCAAACTGTACGGCAACAGGAGCGCGTATAACGGGTGTCGCACTGGTTATTTATCGCCCGATTTTTTAAGCGAGAGCTCGAGCTACCGGTCCATGTCCCCGTGCGTGGACAGCGAGGGCGAGCCGGACGTGGACGTGGAGACGAACAAAACGCCGGAGGAGGAGGAGGAGGACTCCCGGCCTCTGTCCTCGGTGTGTCCTCGGACTCCTCCCGGTTTGGCGCACAGTGTTTCTCCAAACGACTCGGACTCCAAAGGCATGCAGGAGAGCGGAGCGGTGGATTCCCAGAAAATGAGCCTCCACGTGGCCCAGTCGTCTGACAGAGAACTGCAGAACAAGCAGTTATCAGAGACCCACATAGCTGCGTCTTTTACTGAAGTGAGTGACTTGTAACCGAGAAACACTGGCCATAAAACGAGCTGTAATATTCCTCTGAAGTTTTTTCTGCAAGTGCGCTTCTTTTTCTTGGCCTGTGTGTACTTTTTTTTTTTTTCTTTTTACGCAGATAAATGTGGGAAATTTGTGTTTCATGTTTAAAACAGTGTAACAGCAACAACAAAACAGCATGTCCACATCACTTAGGGAGGAAAAAAAATCATTCCTTTAAATAAAAATATATACATTTCAACATAGAGTATATTTTTTTAATTATTAATTTTACTTCTTTTTTTTGTTGCACATTTATAATTATTATTTTTTTTTACCAAGCCTCAAAGAAGTGGTGGTTCTTTCTCCTGTAGGTTTACACAGCGGAGAGGAGTGAGCTGCAACAAAGGAGCAGTCCGTATCAGTTCAGACCTGCCAATTACCTGACTGGAGCTCTAACAACAAATGGTTCGATACTTTTCCTCTGCTTTTTGTTTAAACATTTAGCTGCCAAAAAAATAAAATAAAATAAAAAAATAAGCATCAAAAAGGGAGAAAAAAAAATATTACATCGATTTATTTTCTCTTAAGATGAGAGTGCAAGTAAAGAAGAGCCGTCTTCCACAGTGGAGGAGATCGAAACGAAATCTTATAATGAACAAAGCAGCGAGGAGAACCAGCGAGAGCAGGATGATGGTAAGTTACACCGAGGACAGCCCAGAGGATTTTTTTTAAATGTGTGTTTTTAAGCTCTGTTTCGAGATATATAGAGGTCTACAGTTTTTTAATTTTATTTTTTGCAAATAGAATAGCTATTTAATTTATTTTGTATGTATTCAGGCGAGGACGCACCAGCCAGAGTTCAGCCAACACAAAGAGACATACAAAGTCTGGCAAAAGGTAAGACAGACAAAACCATGGACAGATAACATTATTATTATTATTATTATTATTATTATTATTATTATTATTATTATTATTATTATTATTATTATTACTGAATGTAGTTAAATATGTGTATTTTACGCACGTTCTTCTTTTCTGTTTAACATGATGACACCAAACGTTTTCATTTATTTTTGTAAAATTGCTCTTAGATATTACATCAGCGTTATTAGATGTTGTCATGCTGACTAAATTAAACGCTTTTCAGCGTCCTGTCGCTCACCTCCAACCACTTTCTAAGCCCTGAGGCCAAACTCTTGTAAACCAGTATTTCTGAGCTGCAGCGACCTTTAATTAACCGTCACTTGCAAAAGCTGAAACAGTCTTTTTCTAACCTCAATAAGACAACGCTTCTAATATTCTATTTTCTGTATTTTCCTTAAACATAAGGGAGGATTCTTTTCCCTTTTTTTTTCTTTTCTTTTTTTACCTGCAGGCCCAGGAAGACCTGCTCTGAATTGTCAGTGTGCATGATGATAATGATGATGATGATGATGATGATGTCCTCATCACTGTCATTAAAAATAGAAAAGTGTCCTAGATGGAAGCTGATACAAAGGCCTGTATCTTTTTCTCCTCCAACATCCTCTATTTTGTCTGCCTTTTAGAGGAACTGCAGAAGCAGCTGTTAGAGCAAGTTGAGCTGAGGAAAAAGCTGGAACGTGAATTTCAAAACTTGAAAGGTAAGCCAAATTCTGCAAAAGTGCCTCTTCTTCTTTCTTTTTTTTTTCTTCAGTATTTTGGCTTTTCATCACCCCATCAGTGAGTTTATTTACACGGACTCAAAAGTCTTTCTGGTGTTTGTGAAGTGCTCCTCTTGTTTGAGAGTCAGGCCAAAATATGACCCACCCTTGACCAAATCCAACTCAGTAGTGCTGTGCATGTGCTGGAGGTGAGTCCTAAAATATCAGCTATTTTTTCCTCTGATGCGATTTATTTTGCAGCACTGATGCAGTGCAAACAAATATCTTGTTTCCGATATATGTGGACATACACATTTAAAAAAGTTCAAGGTAAGAAAAGAGCAAGAAAGAACATTTGCCAAACTGAAATATCAAAATTGATGTAAAGCTGTTTAGAATATGCCAGAATTCCCATCTGCGGTGTGTGCATTAAGACCATCTGGATATGTGGCACTAAAAGCCAAAGACTGGTCCTGTAAAGATCATAATTCTTAAAGTGAAAAATGCCTGACAGTTATTATGTGTTATCAGGTGACTCTCATGTGTAATACAAATTAAACACCGCTCACATTCAGACTCCTGCAGTATTTTGAACTAATATTAACCCTCTAACTTGTCTCCAAAACTTCTCACTTACTCAACTGTTTGTTCAACGCTGTTCATGATATTTAAGTGTCTCAGTAGCAGCTTATGTCAAAAAATGCTCACTTAATTGTGCAAAATGTTGCATCTCCAAGAAGGAATTGCAAGGGACTGTGTTGTGTAAGGACAGTTAAATAAAATGGCTAAATTCCTAAAGAGCAGCACATATAATCCAGTTTGGTTTTCATCCATTTTGGGTGGAAATAAACTTTATTATCTTGTCACACCTTTGTGGAAATGTCAAAGGAAAAGCACTTTAATTAGAAAAAATCATTCAGATCTATAAAAGCACTGAACGCGTGCATATTGTTTGGTTCAGTAAATGCTCTCAGTCAGAGATTTGATCATCTCTTTAAGTTGCAAATACAGTGTTTGCAGATATCATATCATTTCATCGCAAGGTGTCGTAAACTGTAAAGCTCTGAACACTTAAATATACTATTTTGTGTGCACCTACCGGTAATATTTGAATCTAGTTGGGTTTTAAAAACTCAAAGTATTATATGAAGACAAGACAGCAATATTGCTTTATTTGTAATGTTAATTGTAACCCTGTTCTGCGCTACTTCCAAATGTTTATTCCCTCCTGCCAAAGACTTGTGTTGTCTGCAAATAGGACTGTTAAAATATTAACAAAGCGCAGCGGTTACAGCATCAAATAAAATGTCTCAACAGGTCCATATAATGGATATATTTACATTTTTCTTATGTTTTTATATAACAATATAAAAAGAGATCATCTTGTAAACATTGTTTCTTTTATTTACACTTAGTTTAAACTCTCATTGCTCCGTTCGTCCTAAATGTGTTACAATAATATTAAGTTGAATAAATCTAATTAATTCACAGTTATTTTTATATTTATATTCCAATTTCTAATCTGCACTATAAAACATGTATTTAAGTATTTTCACTCAATAATATTACACTGTTTGCTACAAATTGGAGCCTTGATTTGTGGCTTTAACTTGACACCAGCGCCCTCTACTGGTCATCCGATCAGATTAACATTTAACATTTTCACAATTAAGTGTTATAAATGCTCACGAAAGCCAACGTGTGTAGGAAAGACTCGCATCAGTCTCAACAAACCTCATCATCTCATGTTTTTTGGGCTGACATGAGTATTTATGACAAATATCAGAGAGTCAATTACAGAGCAGCTTTTGTAGGTAACTGAGGGGAGAATGTTGGCAAAATAAAAGCGTTCCTTTTTGTGAAATTACGTTTTTATTTATGGAAGTTGTGTTTTTCCCCCCTTCCCTGAATGGAGCCTCACCTCCCACATCACTGATCCAAATCTATGTCTTCCATTTGTTCCTCAGATAATTTTCAGGATCAGATGAAGAGGGAACTGTCCTACAGGGAGGAGATGGTTCAGCAGCTTCACATCGTCAGAGGTGAGAAAAATAAAGCAGCGGAATCAGCGGCGCTCTGACTAAACTTTTTCTAATTTAATGGCATATTTTCCACACATGTTACTGCACGATGACAGCACTTGTGCACAGTTTGTGTGGGTTATCTGTAGGGTGGTGTTTCGACATTTTTACCTGTGATTTATGAATTATTTTTTAACATTTAAATGATAAATCGGTTAAAATAAAATAAATAAAACGTTTTTACTTCAGTAGATTTGGGCTAAATGGACAATTCTTAGTGCCCATCTTACTTGTCTTGCCTCTCTTGCACAGACACCTAATTCATCCAGAAAGAGATAAAAGACCATTTTTAGGTATAGGATGGTGTACAAACCACATTTCTGCACCCAGCGGCTCTCAGATAGACAATTAGCCGTCATGAATCCAGACTATAATCGCTTAATAAACGTCTCCAAACGTGTTTCACACCATTTTTGGCCACTTTTAAATCACTCACTTACATTATTGTATAACTTAAGCAGACTTCATTCATTAAAGTACAGTAAGTATTTGAACTGCAGACTGTTTCTCCTCCTTCAGGACCTTTTACGCACACGCGCACGTACACTATTGATGGTTTTATCTCCTTCTTCATAGAAGCTCACGACGCTTTACACCATTTCTCCTGTAAGATGTTAACTCCTCGCCACTGCAGCGGCTCCTGCTCCTTCAAATCTCCTCTGCTGCCTCCATGAATCACACACATTTCTATGACAGAGCAACAAAGGACACATCCGCAGCTTCTGTCAGACACCTCAAAACCCTGGGAGATGGAGAAAAAACCCTCCGCGGACACTCTGAGGAATCAAGCTCCAAGTAGATAAACTGTAATTAACTGTAATATATATTTTAAAAATGTGTATCTTCCCTCCCCTTAGCGTTTATGTAACCATCTGATATTTGTTTTACTGAAATTATACCATTGATTCTATTTATTATTTGTGGCAAAGTGCAATGACGATGTATGTATGTTGTGATGGTGGGTTGTTATTTGGTTTTTATTTCGTTGTTGTTGTCAACAATAGCAGCTTTGACTAGCCAGTTCATTCAGTATCCTCCCAGTGATGTAAATAAGCCGACGACTTTTGCTGTGTTCTCCTTCTTCTGCAGGCCAGTAGCTTACTTTGGATGTTATGCACTTTAAACGAGTGATGGGACTTAAATAATAAAAAATAAATAAAAAACCCTGCATCGAAATAGGCCTACAATATATTTATTTGTAGCGGTCAAACCACGCCTGTTTGTTTGTTTTTGTTTGTTTTTGTTTTGGAAGACTTGACAAACACAGAATAAGTTAGTGCATCTGCGACCTTGTAAGTAGCGACATATTCTATTAAGAGTAGCCTATTTGTCCATGTAATATTTGTTTTCATCGCTAATTAATAAATCATTTTATTAAAAGAAATGTGATTGGGTTTTTTTTGCCCTCAGTGTGGTCTACAGGCGCAGTTCCCTTTGTTTATGTTTGTTTTGGATGCATAAATCAATCCAGCAGCTATGATCCCATGAGCCAGTGGACTGTATTAATGCAACTCCTAATTTAGCCATTTATTTTGGGAAAAGCAACGAATTTGTTCTATTCATGACTGCAACTTTCACCTTTGCGTGTTATATGACCAAAGCAATACGTACTCTTTTTGAATGAGCACCTAAAAACAATATGATAATCATAAGAAAACTGTTTTCTCCTCTGTATGCCGATTATTTGTTAAATTAATCCAGTGGTTGACACGATCACAACTTTCCTGAACCCAAGGCGACATCTTATAATGATCCATTATTCAATTATCGTCGAATATTTTTAATATTCAATGATAAGACAGAGAAAAGTGGCAAATACTAACATTTACATACCCAGCAAATGTTAAGTAAATAAATAAATAACTTAATAATAATCAAAATAGTTGGCCAGTCATTCTGTCAGTTGATTACCCAAATAACCAATGGCTCGTTTCAGCAAATAAATGTAAATAAAAAGGAGGACGGCTATTTTACGTCTTGAGCCTTCTCAAGCAGCACTGTTATTGTCGTGTACTTTTTCAACAGCGCAACAAAACGCTCTAAACAAAGGGGATGTGATTTGAAGGCTCCTGTTGTCAGCAGGACAACCAGCCACATGTAGCTGTTTTGTGCTGCAGCAGCGCCCCCTGCTGGGCGCCGCGAGGAAGGCGCCACAAGCGGCTTTCGAACGGCTCCGTCCCTTGAGGATGGCTTTTGCGCCTGCGCACCCAGTGTAACAAGATGGCGGAGAGTGCGGAACTGAAGGTAAAGCGAGCCCCTACATTAGCTTGACAAATAGACGTTTCACACACTGAGATTTGACTTTCAAGTCGTAGCACTAGTGTTACTTGACAGTAGAGACCCGAGGAGTGACGCTATCAGAGCGTATGATAACAAAACAGCAGAGCAGGAGGGAGCAGACAAGCAATTAGCAGGTGGCTAGCTCGCTAGCATTAGCTTTGTTATTGTTTGCCGACGTTCCGTTAGGCTGTCTGTGCGACGGCTCACCTGCAGATAAGGCCACATATCGCTTTTACTGAGGGACAAACCCACGTTCCTGTCAGCGTTTTTAATCTAGCTACACTGTAGCTTTAGCCACTTGACATTATCAACAACTCACCGTGCGGACTACAGTGTCTGTTAAAAAATGGGCTCTGTCTATTCCCTGGAATCCAAGCGCAGGTTCACTTTCATTAGCGTTACTTCTGACATATTATGATAGTCTATAAAATTTAGTCACTGTTCACCACCATTAGTTGTAATGTAACCTATGTTGGCATTTTTTTGTTCTCAAACACGAAACAGACCAATATAAATAACACATTTAGTTTTCTTTCAGTCACCAACATCAGCTAACAAACAGCTTATACCAGCATCATACAGGCGGCGTTAGCTGGCTTATGCTAACTAAATCTGCGCTGTCTCCTTTCACCTTCTATTTTAATGTTTCAACTTGTGAGTTGACAGTAGACACTTTTAATTGTTAAACGTTTTCCTTCTGCACCTCTGCTAGCCCGGTATCTGAACTACTGCCACTCCTCCTTTGCTAAAGTCAATCATGTCAGCTGTACTGTTATTGTACAGGCAAGTCTCGTGTTATATACCTTAAAAGGCATCTGACGTTTACTCATTCCGGAGTTCAGTCCATCTAATAATGATATCAAAAAGTACTCTATATCTTTGTGGTACAACACCACATTCTTACAGGCCACATTTAAATGATCTTAATCATGTTTACAGTTACCTCAAGGTTTACTTCTTGTACTTCATTGATTATTAACCAAAGTGGATTGCGAAAACATGTGCACATAGGCTTCATAATTGCAAGTTGTCTTTTCAGTGTTGACATTTGTGTATGACACAGTTAACAGTTGTTCACAAGCAGGGACAACAGATTAGCACACATGAAGTTAACATGAAAACATGAGTACCTTTACAGTGTAATAGCATGTAATACAGTGTTGTTGTATCACAGAGGTGTTTGTCCAATTCTGTGATGATTTATAAGGCTGTTATTTGTTACATTGTGAAGTGTTTGTTAGTTTGTTAAGAATATAAACAAACACAATTCTATCATGATGTAAGATTTTGCTTTTATTTTCACAATTTCCTACAACAAAATAAGTCCATCTTATACTATAACACAATCTGATACAATATCACAAGCTGCTCTGTCAAACGTTGCCAGTTCTGTATCAACTATTCTGTGACATTTTCTCAAGATACAGTCTCTGGCATATTACATAGTTGTATTTTGTTACAGTGGGCACACCTTATCATTTGCACCATGTGCTGACACTTCATCAATTAAGGCTTTGAAAAAGTATACCTTGAAAAAGTATACCTTGGTGAATAGGCTATCTCGACCAGAGCCATCTCAGAGTGGCTGTGTGAGTTTAATATACTGTACGATGATGCTTTAAGGGTTGGTCTTTTATTGAGATTTAATTGTAGTCGGACAAGGAACAAGGAAACATTATTATTCTTCCTGCTTCAAGCGTTTGTCAGAGATGAAAAGCATCTTAGTAATTAATAAATGGAGCAGGAATTCTTTGATTTAAAAAAATCTTTTAAACCCTGAAGACAATTTTTTTTCATTATGTAAGATTATGTGGTTTTTTTTCAGTTGATATAGACTATTTTTCCCACTCTTTGTTTTTCACCAGCAAATGGTAATGAGCCTTCGAGTTTCTGAGCTCCAAGTGTTGCTGGGGTATGCAGGACGGAATAAACACGGGCGCAAACATGAACTTTTGACCAAAGCTCTCCACCTACTCAAGGCTGGTTGCAGTCCCGCAGTGCAGATGAAGATCAAAGAGCTCTACAGACGGCGCTTCCCAACCAAAATGGTTTCGCCAGTGGACCTCGCTCTTCCTGGCGTTCACTCTGCATCCAGTTTGCCCACTGGCCTCGCCCAGCTAGGATTTGACAGCCACGGTTCTCCGTCACCGCTGCTGCCTGTTTCTTTACTCGGGCCTAAGCATGAGCTGACTCTGCCTCACCTCCCCTCTGCCCTGCACCCAGTACACCCTGATGTCAAGCTCCAGAGATTGCCATTCTATGACGTGTTGGATGAGCTAATTAAGCCCACCAGCCTCGGTGAGTCCACAAGTTGCTTCTCAGCTGTGGGTGTAGTGATAACACTTCCCCCTTGTGTCATACCGAAAAAGTTTTGTGTCCACATATATCCAAACTGCCCTCAGTAAAAGTTCAGTATGAGCTGACATTAGTGCCTATTCATTTCTGTATGTTTCCTCACTGACTGTTCGCTTCTGTTTTTTTTTTTTCACAGCTTCAGACAACAGTCAGCGGTTCCAGGAAGCATGTTATGCCTTTGCATTAACACCACAGCAAGTTCAACAGATCAGCAGCTCCATGTAAGTGAGAGCGCTCCCTGTACATTCTGTCTTCTGCTGTCAGTGAGACGACACGGAGGAAGAACTAACACTGTCAAAGTATCTTCACTATCATACCCTTGTACAATTTATTGGAGGATTCTGAAAGCGGATGCTATCTGACGTAGAAATGAAAGTGAAATGAGCTGTTATTAAATTGTGTGTGAAGCTGTTCTGACCAGCCTGATCTGCCTCCTTTTTAAATTCTTTAGGGACATATCTGGGACCAAATGTGACTTTGCCGTTCAAGTCCAGTTAAGGTATGTCTAATTAGTTTTCTTTTGAGCGTCTGTTTAAACCCTCTGTGTATTAGCTGCTAAATGAAAAGCGTGTCTTCTCTGAGTTTTGAAGCAACCAGAAATAGCAGTGTCACTTGAATGCTACCTCATTTTCATTTCTTTTTTTTAAAAAATCTTTAAATTAATTAGCATATTTCAGAAATGCCCTTTTAGTCTCTCTCTTTTATATTTGAGCAATAAACACCCAAGTTTTAAACAAATCATGTGATATCCAATAGCTGACAGTTATCCATGATGATAAATGGCCAAAATAGTTATCAATATGAGTTATTATTATTATTATTACCACTACCACAAGGACTGGTTCTAATTCATGGATCAAAGATATGTTTATCTCTTTTTTGCTCAGCCTGTTAGTTTTTATTTACACTGAACTGGAACTACTTTTAAAAAAGGCAGTAAAACGTGGAAAAATGTTGAAATGTGGATACAGTCTTAGTAAACCGATCAATACAGGCAAAGTACACTATTGATAGAATCTTGATACAAAGCACTTTCACACCTTACATAAAGCAGTTCAGCCAAGCACAGTTTTTATCAGCTGAGAAAGAAAGAATACCTAATGACTTAAAAAGTGATGATTGACATCCTTTAAGAAGTGCTCTCCTATATCATAGATGGAGATGGATGTACTTGACACATCTGAAATGGTAAAATATACAAGCAACCCAACCTTTTGCCCCTTTTAACATTTGAACTTATCTTCTATGTAATTTTTTTCCTTCATTTTCAGATTTTGTTTATCAGAAACAAGCTGTCCCCAGGAGGATCATTTCCCCCCTAATCTGTGCGTGAAGGTTAATGGCAAGCCGTGTAATCTCCCGGTGAGTCCACATTGTTTGTTGTTGGCCTATATTGTCATATTTTTACTGTATTGTAAGTCACTGATGTTTTTTTTTTGGTGTTTTATCTGCAGGGATATCTTCCTCCCACCAAAAATGGAGTTGAACCAAAAAGGCCCAGTCGCCCCATTAACATAACATCTCTTGTCCGACTGTCCACAACAGTCCCCAACACGATTGTGGTGTCATGGACTTCAGAAATTGGGAGGGTAAGAGCACTGGACCAGAATATTGGAAAAACTTCATCAAAGCCTGTTTGAACTAGTGTTGTCTGAAGCTGTGAGGAAGACATGAGCCATCAGCGTGACTTGCTTTGCTCATTATTTCTTCTTTTGTCAGAGTTTTTCCATGGCTGTGTATTTGGTAAGACAGCAGTCGTCTGCAGTGTTGTTGCAAAGACTACGGGCCAAAGGAATTAGGAACCCTGACCACTCAAGAGCTCTGAGTAAGTCAGCACTTTATTAAGTAGTAAACACGTAGAACTTGGTTTGCCACTATCAGTGAGCAGGAATTTTAAAAGACTGTCACATAAAGTAAATTCTTTCATGAAGTATCTTGTGTTCATTTTTTGGCCTGTTCAACCACACATTTACATTTTGGAAGTCCAAGGATCTAAATTTGGGACCTAAAAATGGAACTAAGTTCTGAAAGGGTCTCTACAATATTCCTGGAAAAAATTCCTTTGTTCCCTCCTTTAAAAAGGGCCACTTGTTATTCCACTGCAGCTTCCACATACATTTTCTTTCATCATATGTATGTGTTGTTTATTGTTTTTGGAGCTCTTTGGAAATCCCAGAGTGATGGTATGCTTTAAATAAGTTGTACTTGGTGTGTTTTATACAAGGATTATAGATGAATGTTGGGTCAGATTAGGGTCCTTTTCACACAAAGCAATACACTGCACACTTGAAATAAGAATGTGTAATGTGTATTTACCTTTTTGTGTTTTGCTTCCTCTACAGTCAAAGAGAAACTGACAGCCGACCCAGAGAGTGAGATCGCTACCACCAGTCTACGAGTCTCTCTCCTGTGTCCTGTAAATAATATTCACCACTACCATGCTTCATTTGTACTGACTTGTGAGAAGTTAATTACCCTACTAATAGATCATCAAGCAACTAATTTACAATTCTCATGAAAATGTAACTTGCCAAGAACTATTTTATTGTGCATAGAGACAAAAGGCAAAATATAAAGAAGAGGTTGTGTGGCGATAGACGACTGTGGTGCCAGGGTTTCTCCACGTGCTTCATATCAATTAGTTGTTGCTTTGTCTTGCAAATATCTGTCATAAAACTGAGTGGTATGTCATGCAGTCTTGAGAAGTGACATGTCTTGTGTGTCCTTTGTGTTAAAGCTTGGGAAGATGAGGCTGACAATCCCTTGCAGAGCAATGACATGCTCACATCTTCAGTGCTTCGATGCTACACTTTATATCCAAATGAATGAAAAGAAGCCAACCTGGGTGTGTCCCGTCTGTGACAAGAAAGCACCGTATGAGCACCTTATTATTGATGGGTGAGCGTGACACTGATTTATATCGACATATATTCATTTATATTATGTGTTCCCGCTTGTGTGGTTTGATTTCAAAGTGTAACTGCAGATATGTGTAATGTTTCCATACAGTGAAATGAGTAGCAAACCACCCCTTTACTACTTAATGTAGCTCAAGCACACCAGCTCACTTACAACTCTGCGCAAACACTGTAGTATTCCTTTATATGCAACAGTACACTGCAGTTTAAGGAGGAAATACTCATCCTTGGTATTGACTGTTGTTTTTGCTCATGTCTGCTGGCACCATATGGATATGTTAACAATGTCAAAAACTTGATTTTCACTAGAGGGGTAGGTATTGAAATAGTTTGCTGTTTTTACAGGTTGTTTATGGAAATCCTGAATAGCTGTTCTGACTGTGATGAAATCCAGTTTAAAGAAGATGGAAACTGGGCCCCCATGAGATCAAAGAAAGAGGTTCAGGAGGTGTCCGCTTCCTACAACGGTGTAGACAGCGGTATGTAGCTTGCAGATTGCAGATTTTTAAGTCTTGTGGTCAGTGTGATCTACGAGCACAGTGTGAGTTTACTGTTTCTGTGCAGATTCTTCTCGAACAGAAGCACACGAGCAGAAACGGGGATCATCTAATGACAACAGCAAGAAAGTCGATGTGATTGATCTGACACTGGATAGCTCCTCAGAGGACGAGCTAGATGATGAGCCACCTCCTAAAAGGGCCTGTCCTTCACTGTCACCTGTCTCTCCACCTGCAAACAAGGGGTAAGTCTGTACACCATAAATCTGAAAGTAAGAGAACCATAAACAGTTTTATTTTTGGGATGTTTGTGCTCAGCTCTGTCAGGTTGCTTCTTTTGTTCCTAACCTTGTGTGCCGTTGTTTCCTTTCAGAGTGCTGAACTTGCACAGCCAGGCCTCACCTGTGCACAGAGCTCCCAGCATGCCCCCTGTGGAGACCAGCTACATTCCTCCACCTCCACCTCTTATCCAGGACTACCGCCACTATTACCACACAGCTAGTGATCTGCCAGGTAGACTTGTCAGTTATCATAAAGGATTAGGTTTATGATTTTGATAGTCTTCATGCTACTATGACAGGGCTATATGCATATTAAAAACTTCATTCATCATAGTGTTCATTCATTCTGCCCATATTAGCCATGAATACATCAGTCGTGCAGCTGTACTGAAAGAAATGGACAAAGTACACTGTGCTTATTGTGCAGAAATGCATTCTAAAGTTCAGCCATAGCTAATCTGATGCTTCGCTGGTTTGAAGTAGCCAAACTAATTAGTTCAATCAAAGTACAGAGTTTGTTCTTTGTGTCTCCCCAATCTGTGTTTACTTGGGGAAATATAGTGAAGGGGTATGTTGTGATAGTTGTATGTAAGTCTTTTTTTGTTGGGACAAAACACCAGCAATTAACCTGTTACATGACTACACCCACAGGTTGCTGAACCTTATTTTAGCATAAGAGGTCTGGCATTGAAAGAGGTCTTTCAGTGTTGTCTCTGATGTCTGACAATAAAATCACGTTAGAAGGGGATTAATTTACTGTCAGTGTGGACTGCAGGAGTGATTACAGCAGTCCATCTTTATTTAGTGCACAAAAACCATGCATGTGTTGTATGAAGACAGACTTCAAAAAATCCAAACAAACCTACCTTTAAGTACAGATGTTTATTGCTTCCTAAAGGACCAGTGTGTGGGATTGATGGGGATGGAGTAACAGAAATGGAAGATTATATTAAATTCACAAGTCTGTTTCTGTTACTATCAATCATTGTGTTTTCATTAGCTCAGAAGGAGTTTTTTATGTCTACATAGGGAGCAGGTCCTCTTCCACAATGCCCAGCATGTTGCGCCACCATTTTTGTTGAGTAGCCCAGAACAGAGAAAACAAACACTAGAAAGGGTCTTGCATGTGTTTCATGTGGAGGTTAAAGCCATAATATAGTTGTTCTCAGGGAAGGGTGAGGGAAGGTTACATTTGTCTGCAACCTCAACAGTAGATGCCACTAAGTCCAACACACTGGTCCTTTCAATCTGCTTGTAATGGTACATATCAGCTGTGTTTGTCCAGAATGAAGTAATTGGAGTCTTCTTCTTTTTTCTTTTTTTTTTACAGATCTAAATTTCTTCTCCTTCCTCCAAGGCGACAATCAGGTATGGTAACGGCAACACCTTGAGTCTTGTTCTCCACCTATGTCGTGCTTAAAGTTTCTGACAAAGAGTTTCTTCTAAAGAGCTATACACACGGCTTCTGTAGAAAAATGTGTTCCATACATTTTTTTTACTCGTCATGGTTGTGCCTCGCATCAAACACCATCTGCATGTCATTACAACTTCAGCCCTTGATGAGACGAATCTACATATGGCACTGATGTTGCCAAGTCATCCAGTGATGGCTGTGTGACTCTGAAATTAGATTTATTTATGCGTTTTTGCTGTAGGTGATTGGTATTTAATTGTTTTTAATGTACATTTAATGAATCGGCAAAGTGCGGTCTGAACTGCGCACTTTTGCTTTGATGAATAATTCTGATGTTACAGATATTCAGCACCTCTAACTTCTCACAAAGCTTTGTTTTTTTTTTTTTTTCAACTAAGATCCTGGCTGAAGAGCTTTGTGAAAATGTATTATTTGGCCAAAGTCTTGCAATTAAGAATCACAAGCTATTTTTAAGAGATTCTTCCAACTCAGCCACTTACTTGCTTGTTAGTCTGATGTTTGGCAAGTACACCTCCTGAACTTGAAGGCATCACCAAGGAGCTGCATCATACGTCTGTATGGTGTGTTTGGTCGTTGACTAACAGCCACGCTTGTCTGTCCTGTCAGCATTACAACATGGTGATGGCTGCTGCAGCGGCTGCGTCAGCTTCAGCCTCAGAGGACCACGACCTGCTCCTCAACCGTTTCCTGCCCTATGGCTCCTCTCAGATGTTGCGGGAGCAGCCGGGCACCCCGGGGAGCATCTCGTTGGCAGCAACCAACGGAGGCAGCAACAGCGGCAGCACCAGTAGTTTGGTGTCTTCCAGCAGCCTGCGGGACCGCGACAAAGACCGAGAACGAGACAGAGACAGGGACAGCCACGCCATTTCAGGATTGTCCAGGTCCTCGGTGGAAGCAGCAGCAGCAGCCATTTATGGCTCTATATCTGACGTTATCTCTCTTGACTAGATCCACACAGAACTGAAAGGCAAGGGAGACCTCGAGAACAGGAGTTCTTTGTAAATAAGGAAGAGGAAGATGAAAGAATAAAGTGCTATGTACAGAGAGGAAAATCTATTTTCAATTTTACTTATCATATGTATATAAACTTAGGACGCTTCTTGTCCAGTGAGTTACTTCAGTTGATATTTTTCTGTGAATACTGAAGACTTTTTCACACCTCTTCATGTGGTCCTTTGATTATATTGTACCTTTTGTACCTGGATTTTACAGTTTTGTTTCAATATTTCATGTCAATGGCATTATTTTAGTATACATGCACAGAAACCAATGAGGTGACACCTTATGGAAAATCAAATTTAGAATATAAAGAAAAAGGGCATTGTTATCAATGTACAAAAGGCAGGTCACAGCAAAACAGGAAAATGTGTAACACTTTCTTTATTTTCTAAATAGTATCATTTCTGTCAAGATGTTTTGACAGCAGAAAGATCTGGCCATTTTTGCCATCACTGTAGATTTTTTTTTCTGTAAGACATTCATGCTGTGGTCATTATTTTTAAGGAATTATTTATGATGTAAGTTATGTTGGATGTGTGCTGTTTTTGTTTTTTTTTTCTTTCAAAGAAGCATTCCCTATGCCTCTAGGAACAGTTGCCACTAGAAATGCAAAAGCAAACGCTAGATCCTTCTGTTGTCATAACTGCACTTTTTCCTCCTCGCAAATATGAACAATATTGTACCTAAAGTACGTAGAAATTGGGAGTAAGTCAGTATTGTAAGATCAGGCTTTTTCAGCGTGTGAATGAAGGGCACTGGTCCAACAAGCAACCACAATTGGACCTTAGCATACATCTAAGATTTGCAATATTGTGTATTTTTTTGTTTAAAGTATAGCTGTTTTACTTTGCATATTACTCTTTGCTACACAGAAGTGGCCAGTTGACATGGACAAATTTCTGCTCCACTTGCAAGACAAGGCTAGTTTCTGGTCTACTTGAAGTTAATTGTTTAATTGAAAGGCTTAAAACTATTCACTGAGTGCAAGTGGATTAATTACATTTCATCATGTCTTTATGTTTGATTTTCGCACTTGCTTTTCTTTTCTTTTGTTTTTTTACACACAACGTCTGTGTGGAGCAGTGAAGCAGTTCACACTTAGTAGTTCTCAGCTTTGTATGTCTCTGCAAAACACATGAAAGCTCACCTGTTTGAAATGCGATGCTGTTCCTTAGTGAGGCCACAGGACGCAACGCCTTTTTTTTTGGTGTTTGGTGTATTTGCAACAGCCTTTAAGATAACTGTGATAGCTTAGTCTTTGAGTGAATCACAACTTGCATTTTGGCCCAGAAGTTGAAAACCATTGAAGTTATTATGGACGCCTCCCCTCCCTTTATTTTTTTGACTTGTGCTTACAATTAGGATTATTTATTATTATCATATATATTTTCAGCATTCGTTTGATTCGTGGATATGCATTGCTGTCATTGTATGTGATATTTCTTTTGTAATTATATAATTAATGCTATTTAAAGATGTCATTGTTGCTTGACATGCATTGTAACATTTTCTGTTTCTGTCCGTTTTGCTATCAGATGATGTCAATAACTCAATAGAAGCTTTGATCATTTTGAACGGCTACAAGGTCTACTGTGCTGTTTGATATTTGTAAGAATTAAACCGATACAAGAAAGTTCCTCTTTGCCGTTGGTCTGAGGACGGTCCTGTTTCAGCGCCATGTGTCACTCTGTTACAGGATGCAGCAAAGAAAATTAAGCAGATTATGTTTGCGAATGTAGAAAATAAAATCAGAATTTGACTCAGCTTTGCGGTAAATTACAGAAGTGAGTACACCCCCTGTGCAGCATCACTTACATGTCGTGTGATTAAAGTTGAGTCACGTCTCAATAACTGCATCATTTTCTAAGTGGACAAATTGAGTATTTTATCCCATGAACACAAAAGAAATCCAATACTGTAGAAAGACTGAATAGAAATACAGGCCCCACAGTAGAAACTTGACGCAACAGAAGTGAATACACCTGTCATCATTGACTGAAACGAAATTTGCTACAGCTGTTATTTCAAATTGCATAAACACAGTTCTAAAATGACCTATGAATACTAGAACATTCTCAGTTTTATGGATTGTGTCTCTGAATATTTGTATCGTGGTTCCACATGTGAAAGAAACTGAAAAATCTGATTTTAGGACCTTTACAAAGATGGAAAAGGACACAAGAAGGTTCATGACCAATGAAATATCAATCACACACTTGTCAGCAGTAATCACGAGGTACAGAACGAGTCGTAGTACCAGAACTGCAGTCCTCCCAAAATCATAGAAGCTACTTTTACAGTTTACCTCTGAAAGACAGACAGCACTGGGATTATAAGTAGATTTCAGAATCTGGGTGACAGCTCAGGATATTGAATAATATCAACCATCTATTGAAGGCATCCAAGAAATCAGCCCTTGTTTGCTGTTCGGCACCAAACTGCGATATTTAACTTTTTACTAAATAACATGGAAAAAGGCTGATTAACATTGGGAAAACTTTGGTCAAGATACATTTGTTTGTCTTAGATCATGCTTATGTCAAGAGTGTTCTTCACGAACCTAATCAGCAAAACCACAGTGCACACACAGTCCTGACAGTGAAGCTCAGAGGTGGGAGAGAGATTATATGGGGCTTCATGAGTACAAAATGGAGAGATGACGTTTACAGATGACACCATGACTGTCTGTGGATATATTCCAAGATTCTGGCTGACCATATGACTCCCAGTCTGCAGATGCTTGGCAGAGGAGGAATATTTCAGCATGACAAAGATCAAAAGCACAGATCCAAAACTGCATTGCATTGTACTGTTGCCAAGTGCTTGCTCAAAGGGAATCTAAGGGAAACCTTTAATTTGTTGGATGTCTCTGTTTAAAATTTTTAAGGTTATCATTTTACTTTGTGACGTGCTTTAAGATGACGTGTTGTGAATTGGTGCTATATAAATTAGACTAGATTGAGCTGAACTGAACAGAGGACCTTTGGGTCATTTTGTAGAGACAGGCAGAGCAACTCAGTCACTCTGGCAAAGATCAACTTATCCACAGCACAATATTAAAAATATTAAAGATTTAAATCTCAGCAATTATTTCCTACTTGGTAACACAAGTATTTAGCAAAAATACGAAAAAATGCAAAGACTTCACACTCACAGCTTTGAAGGAGATACACACATGGCCTTGCATTGTTGCATCTTTATTTCCTGTGTTTTACCTCCTTACAGTCAGAGTCAATTAAAGACTGAGCTGCAGCCAAGGAAACAATAGAGCTGAATATTAAAGCCCAAAATGATTCACCTTCATGCCACATTTTGTTTTAGAGTGATTTTTTTCTGGCTTTCATATGTTACCAATTAATTTTCCACTGAGTTCCTGTTGTGGGGCCTGTCCAAAAAGTTAACACTTTTTATTTATTATGAGAACAAAACTCAGAAATAACGCAATTAAAGCAAGGTCATAAGGTCATAAAGTTTTGAATAATTACATTTAATTGATATTGTACAGGGGTTTGCTCACGTGCTGTACATTACAACAAATATAAAGGTTTTAGGCAATTAATTCATTAAAAATAAAGGGATCAAATATGTCTACAAATATTCTTGGCAGTGAATAGAAGTTTTGAAACAGAATTTACACCAACATGCAGAAGTGGAATTTGCAGACAACTTCATAATTATTATTATTTTTTAAACTACGAAAACTTTTCTTTCTTTTTTTTTTTTTTTTTTTGATTGACTTTTTTGCTTTTTTTTCCCCATCGAGGGGTGGGGCTGGGAGACTCAGAACCTAAATTACTCTGCGCTTCCCTCATCAGTCGTTTGGCCATCTGTTCGTCAGATGGCCGTAATCAACACACTTGCGTCCAAAACAAAGGTCCAATTCGGAAGAGATGGTTTTAAATTTTAAAATAGTTTTACTACTTGCTGTTTAGCCAGGACACTTTTTTTTTCTTTTGCATACCAATAACACATTGTCCCCCAGAAGCCAGCGAGGTGTAAGGTAAACGAGACACGTGTCAGAACATTTTGTTATTTCTTATTTCATCGTGACATTGGTGGGCTGTTTGAACAGGTTGGAGTCTGTGGATGTATCTCTTGTCGCGGGATCAATGCGTCACCGCGTTGGTCATGACGTTATTAGAGAGCGGCGCCGTTGCAGACTGTAATGGGAGCTGGCGATTTTTCCCATATTTTGATAGTTTAATCCGTGAATGGCGCCGAAACAGGACCCGAAACCTAAATTTCAAGAAGGTAACAAGTCGCCCGTTTCGTTTCCCGCTAAATGTGTGTCAGCTGCGTGTGTCTGAGCCCCTGGAAAGCTCCTCAATGTTAGCTAGCTATCGATTGAAACAAACACTGCCGCCGCCGAAAGGCTAGCGTCGTTAGCTTTCATTGTTGTTGCTCTGAACACAAAACAGGTCTTTGTCGATTTTATTCGTCGCTTTAGTTGTGTTTTCGGCTTTGTCTTTACTTCGTAATACAGTGTTATCAAAAAGAAAGCATGTGGTTTTAGTTTGAGGGGGTTTCCAGCCAATTGAAGCCAGCAGCTTCATTCATGCAGCGTTAGCTCCGGATGAATTAACCGCCCACCTCTCTGTTCTCTATGAGCTAACTGTTAGCTGAGTCCCAGCTAGTGTGGCTAACTTACCTTCGTATCACTAACTAGTATTGTCACATCAGATATTTCTGCAGCTTTCTTTACAGCGTGTCCACTGTGTAGTTAAGGTAGAGGGCAGGAATAAGTCAATGTTGCTCTGAAGTCAAGTATGGCCACCTTTTGTAATTATCTGTTAATCAGAAAACAACTTTTTGCTATGAAATTAATCATTAAAAGCTAACGTTTTCTTGTAAAATATTGAGTAGGAGTATTAAGCAGAAGAACATAGTGAATTTAGTGCCATTTAAAGCATTCATAAACCTGTTTAACTGTTAGTCTTGTACGTCTGAGAAAGAGTTAGTAGCTGATATGTGAGTTAATTTAAATTCAAAGGGTGATGCATGTTGATTATGTCTGATTAGAAGCCAAGACGTGCACTTGTCTGAGGCTTCAATGTCGTGTTTTGTTGGACATGAACTACTGGCATGCTGATTTTAATTGACCCACACTCTGTTCAGGTGAAAGAGTGCTGTGTTTTCATGGGCCATTGCTATACGAAGCTAAGGTAGGTCACCTTACTTATCCTGTCTTTCTGATCATGTGATCCTCTTCTGTGTCTGATATCTATATTTCTGACAATGAATCGTGCCTCTCTTTGCAGTGTGTTAAGATAAACATCAAGGACAAACAAATCAAATACTTTATTCATTACAGTGGGTGGAACAAAAAGTAAGTTGTTTTTTTCTCTCTCAGCTCGATCATGATCAGAGTTTGTAAAGTTTCGATTTTACAAGTGCTTGAATTCTTTGTGTGTTTTATCTTCCAGTTGGGACGAATGGGTTCCTGAAAGCAGAGTGCTTAAGTATGTGGACAGTAATCTGCAGAAACAGAAAGAGCTTCAGAGGGCCAATCAGTAAGTCTTTTTTTTTATGTTACCTTTCTACGAAAACATGTAACTATAATTTAAATTCTTGTGCCAGATGTTCCTCTGAAAAAATAAACACAAGAATAAACGCAGTGTTGAACACAATGGAAATAAGATATAAGTATGATACCTTAGTTAAGTTTGTGTTTTTAACTTAAAATATAACTAGAATAGAAAAGTAGGAAGTAAAACTGGAAATGATGCTTGGCTGTTTTTAACTTCCTCTGTGAGTTCCTTATTTGTAAGATCCAGGGACACAACACATTTAGGTCAAATTCATCATCTTTATCATCTAATTGCTGTTGCTGTGGGGTTTTTAGGAATGATTTTTTGGGGGGTTTTCACCTTTCAGTGGTAGGAGAGACAGTTTAGAGAGGCAGGTAATTCAAAAAGGAAAGGAGGTCCAGCCAGCTAGTCACTGATCGAATGGAAGATCAGCTGTTCAGGACACATATGACCATACAGTGCCCTAACCACTCTGTCAGGTCACCCCTCGTCACCTAGTTTCACTAGAACATAATGTTCCGCATGGTTAACGTGTTTCTATATTTTAAACACACTAGACTTGCATCGAGAATGACAAAATGCAGGTGCGAGGTTTCCTAAACTTTCCAGCTTATTAAACTCGCTGCAACTTGTGTCCTGAAACCTTCTAAAAACAAACTTTAGTGTAATTGATGTATCCCTAAGTAACTGAACTGTTTTGTTTTTGTAATTTAGAGACCATTATGTAGAAGGAAGAATGAGGGGAGCTGCACCGAATAAGAAGTTACCTGCTGCATCGCAGAAAAACGATGTGTGAGTACATGTCTTGTTTCTCAGTTGCCTGCTGTGATGTGTCCTCATGAAACTACTTGTCAAATTGTTTAAACACTTATGAATGTTTCTTTTTTTTGGTAGGAAAACCAAAAAGAACAAACAGAAGAGTGAGTATATCATGCTGTGTATTTGTACAATAGAACATATTAAAATTCATGAATTTAGTTCTTTTTCATTATGACTGAACTTTTTTTTTTTTCTCCATAATTAATGTGATAGAAGCTGGAAGTTGTTAAGAGTCACAGTTGAGTGTTTTTGTGTCCATACAGCTCCTGGACCAGGAGAAGGAACTAGTTCTGGAGGAGACCCAACTCACCCTCCACGCAAGAAGAGAGCACGTGTTGACCCAACTGTGGAAAGCGTAAGTTTGTAAATCTACTGAGTTGCTGTTAGCAAGTTATTTTCAGATTTGATTTACTAGTTAGTGTCAAATATTTCTCAGCTGTATATGAGAAACTACAGCTAGCGTGCAGATTTCTGAAATGTTTTTAGCTCCTTTTGACATTAGCTGCATAAACATTAAGGCAAAAAAAATTTTTCTTAAATGTGTTCCTGTTTGTTTAGGAGGAAACCTTCATAAATCGAGTGGAGGTCAAAGTGAAAATCCCTGAGGAGCTGAAACCATGGCTTGTTGATGACTGGGACCTGATTACACGACAAAAACAGGTCAGTAACCAGTGAATGTCACCTTCTTCACAGCCTTTGTTTTATGTATTGTTGTCGCATGTATTTACACGAGTAGATTGCTGGAGTTACTCATGTGTGTGTTTCTTTTTGCTTGTTTACTGTTTTCAGCTTTTCCACCTACCTGCCAAAAAGAATGTTGATGCAGTCCTTGAAGATTATGCAAACTACAAGAAATCAAGAGGAAACTCTGACAGCAAGTAAGAACTACTTTTATGTCATCATGTACTTGTTTACAAAAGAAATGCAAAAAAAAAAAAAATGACAAGTTTTTTTTTTTTGTTATAAGTATCTATTCCCAGTATCTGTTGACTGTGTGCAATCGAGATCTAACTTTTTCTCTTCACTGTTTCAGGGAATTTGCTGTAAATGAGGTGGTTGCTGGTATCCGGGAATATTTCAATGTTATGCTGGGGACACAACTTCTCTACAAATTTGAGAGGCCTCAGTACGCAGACATCCTGGCCAACCATCCAGATACATCTATGTCTCAGATCTACGGCGCTCCTCACCTACTCAGACTCTTTGGTAATAACACTAACACAACATCACATCACATTTAGAAATCATTTGTGGCAGCTGAAGCGCCTCTAGATGACAAGACGAGACAGAGGGGGACAAATGTGACGTAATCTCAGTCTTGGTATTAAAATATGTGAACTTAAACTGCACTCAATTTCTGTGTTAAATGTTTGCATTTTGACATGTGGTGAGGTTCGGGATATTATTATTAGATTTAGTCAAGATTGTGTGACATTCTTTAGGAAGAGCCATTATTGTTTTCCTTCATTGACCTCTTGATTGCATTTCTTAAAAGATAAATTTTTAGATCCTTTGCAAAATGTTGGTTGTTCATAAGAAAATAATATATGGTAGCATTTTTAAAAGTCCGCTGGGCTATTTGAGAAGGTGAAATACAGCCCAAAATGTGTGTGTTCAGTATAAATACTGAACATTAACACTAAAATGTTTTATTATGAAACACCAGTTCTGGAAACAGACTTTTAAGCTTCAGACAAAGTGCAGTTATTTGTCTTTGTGCCTTCATGCTGATGCTAGCGGTGGTCAGAGGCGTTATATTTGCAGGTTGTCTGTGCATCCATGTGCCCAATTGTGTCAGGAACGCCTTAAAGGAATTTCTTCAAATATTCACTTAGACACAACAATGAACTGATCAGAATTTAGTGCTCAAAGACCAGCGTGATCTTACAAAAAACACTTGTGGCCATCACTCAGTGCACTAATAATGTGAAATTTCACAGAATCGTGTAATAGGATGGAATGCAGTGATGATGTTTAGTATTTACAAGGTCAGCTTTATTGAGAGGATGTGTTCTGGAGAAACATAGCACTGTCTATTTTTCATAACTCAGGAACAGAAGTGGAGATTGTGACCATATTTCACATTTGGTTGGACACTGTTTCAGTGACACTAGCCTTGGGTTCCCACCTGTCAACAACATGTATTGCTAAGGCTGCATAACAAGCCCTGGAGCTACATTTTCAAATACCAGAGGATCAATAGACTGCGTCAACAGTTGTGCTATTGGCACTTTAGAAATTGAGAAGGACTGTATCTTGCACATTCTATCTATGACCTAATCTACCACCATCAGACATTAGACTGATGAATTTTTGTTTTCTAAACCCAGAAGAGAGTTCTCTCTGTGTCAGACAGATCAAATCTGTTACTCAAAAGATCTCTGTCACTAAAAGTAACCACTGGCCAGCTGATTGTCTGGCTGTGGTTGTGTTCATAAATTCAGTGTGAAAGTCGGAGCATCATCTGAGCTGTGGTCCAGAAATACAGCTTCATAGCTCACAGGGCATGAGGCAGATTTACTGAGTTGGGGCTGCAGACAAACGCCGTCCTGTTTTATTATTACGGCTTCTTTCATTGAATGTTCATGTTGGCAGTGATGAAAGAAGTACATCAACTATTTTCTAAACTAGAACTATTAATATTGCACAGTAGAAATACTGTCAAAGAAAAAGTCCTGCATTAAATGTTTTACTTAAAAGTGAAGAGTGAAAAGTGTATTTTCAAGCACAATATACTTAAATTACCTAACATCTGTTCAAGGTACAGCCTTTAACTCTTTATAAAAACTGGTCAGTATAATGAAACAGAATGCATAATATTGTATTTTGTCAGTAAAACCTGTTCACAGTGCTCTGATCATTCCCATCAGCACAACATTGGTGTCTTTAAAGTGATTTGTTTAACAGATTGCCGTTCCTTTTGCTGCTATTGTTATCACATTTCAGTGTATAGTAGTAGTTTGTTCAAAACAATTGTGTTGCAGAGTAGGGCTGGACCCGAATAGCCGACTATTCGTTCGCTGTGCTGGAATGGGGATCTCAATTTTGATCTCCGAGTATCGATAAGCAGCATCTGTAAGAGTAGTAGTGACTTTAAAAACACCACCCATCCCTGTATATTAGTGTAAATGAGTGTAGACAGACATTTCTCATTTAAATTAAGTCAGGAATTCTACTTATACAATCTTTTAAAAATTCAGATATTTAGAAATTGATTCTTGCTGGGGTTTTTTTTTAAAACTACCTCCTGTCAGTATTCATCTTTATCTACCACTATGACCTTCTGCTGCTTTAAATACTTGAGATACCTGCTCATGACGATCAGTGCAGTTGAAAAAGTAAGGTATTTGTTAAAAAAAAATCTTTAGTGTGTAAAATTCTGTCATTGTTTGGTTTCAAAAGTGAGAATCGGAGCCATGCTGGCGTACACTCCCCTGGATGAGAAGAGCCTTGCACTGCTGCTCAGTTATCTACAAGACTTTCTCAAGTGAGTATTCATGAATCTTTTAAACAGGCTCGTAGCCGTAAACCACAGCAGAAGTGAACACAATGCCGCTTCATTCCAGGTACCTTGTAAAGAACTCTGCATCGCTCTTCAATGCCAGTGACTATGAAGTTGCCCCTCCAGAGTACCACCGCAAGGCAGTTTAAGGTTTTGTATTTTAGGATCTGAAGCCTTCGTGTGCGCTGAAGTTTGGAGACGACATTCTTTGAGAGGATGTGATTTCACAAAAACGCCTTGGAGAACTGGATTGTGCGAGATCTGTTGATTTAATAGGGAGGATCCAAGCAAGATGTCACACTAATCCCTGGACAAATTTATTTTCTTTCATGTGGAAAGCTGCTGAGTACGCTCTTCCTGTATTGGTATGTTTTTGAGTACCACTTTTTAGTTTCTATGATATATTTTTTTTTTTTGTCTGATGTTTACCAACATCTTCTGAAACAAGGATTTAATCATGATTGTTTTTTTTGTTTGTTTTTTTTTTTGTTTCCTGTTTTGATTCAGATGCTGGCTAAATTTGTCTTGTAGGCTATCATCATTTTCTAATAAAAGTCTTTCATTCTTTAGCTATTGGTCTGTATCTGTTTTAAAACTGATTTACTATCACCATATTGTTTATGTCTTCATCATCATCAGGATGTTGTTAGGACGGTTGTTATTGACTATATACTTGAGCATTTTCTTATTTTTCAATATTCTTAATGGAAAATGCACCATAAGTGGATTTAAACAAAAGTATATTTTGTGCAAAACACCAGCTGTTTCAGAGAGGACTTGTGTTTTGTAGCACTTTGAGAAACTTCATTTTTAAGTTTAGAACTCATTATTTAAACTGGAATACAGATGTGTGCACTTCTTTTAATGAGCAGCGTCTGCAAATGTCTTTATATCTTTGTCACCCAAAGAGAAGTTGATGCCATTTTGAACCATAATATTTTAATATCTTAGATTTCATTTGCTCGTTTGTGACGATTGAATTGTGCTGACTATATTAGCCTAAATGCTTTGGACTGCAAATGCTGCAATAGGTATTTAATCATCATATGGTATCATTAGTAGTAGTTTGTGTAACACTAAAGTCCAGGAAAATGACATTCTGATATTTGTATGTAATCACATTTTACATGTCAGTTGCTGAAAACCAAAAAATCCTGAACTATGTAGAACTCAATTATGGAGTTCCACCTTTAAACTGATTGTTGTTATTTCTGCGTTGAGGGTTTTTTGATGGGCCAGAAATTAAAACTCTTAACATTTCAAAAACTACAGCAATCAGCATCAGTGGATCTGCCTAATTAAATGTTACCGCACCTGCTACAGTCTGCAGTTTTACAGCTGGCTACGCCTTCATCCAGCAAATGCATCCTCCCTGGATGCCAGGATTTACACAACAGCTCAGTGTTAATTTCCTAAGAATGATGAGACGAAGAAGAGGTTGTGAGGAGGCACATACTGCATTATTTATCACCATTTCAAAACCTAGTTTGATACACTTAGCAATTTCTTTTTTTCTTTTTAATTAAAACATTCAGATGTGGTTTACGCATTTTCCTGCGCTTTGCCAGATCACTTTTTCTTCCTGCTTTACGCTGTCATCCATGTGATTCATCTAAGCTCAGAACTATGCAGCAGTAAAGCAAGAACTTTAATGTGAATCCCAAGACAGTGATGCTAAGTGTGTCACCGTCTTGCCATTGTTGGAGATGATTACAGGTAATTTGGTTGAAGCAAAGCTGATCTGCCCACTTATGGCTGCAAAACATTCGTCACTGGTAATAACAGAGTTGCGCAGCTGTGCTGGAAGAGAGGACGTGTTCTGACCTGTCAGCAAAAAAAAATCACAGGTTTAAAATGCAAGATTTATTATGGTTGAATTCCATTTAGTTTCTTCAGTTTCGGAGTTCTGATTTTGTGCGTATGTGCTCGCTGTCGTGACTTAGTGAAAAGAACAGAGACGCCATTAAAGTAATTTGCAATGCCTATCCTTTTCCTGCTATGACAGGTCAAGATCACCTCCGTAAGACGTCCCAGTCAGTCAGATGTGCTGCTGAGTTGATGACTTCAGAATCCATGTACAGTGTGATCAGTGGCACCTTCATAAAAATGTAATCATATCTTCTGACAGTAGTGCTATCTGAGGTGAGGTAGCATCCCTCTGCTGCAAAAGAGAATTCTTGCAACACAAGCAGGAAACTTTAAACCTGTGTAGCATTATCATACAATTTTCTATCACTGCTTGTTTACTCACGGCTCTGCTGGAAGCATTCGATCATTCTCACAAATGATCTGCTCATGTCCTCCCTTCTTACTGGTTTGTTTAGTTAACCACGGATGTTTGAGTATTCACCACACACACACGGTCTGCGCTCTGCTTTATTTCAGCTAATTGTGGGTTGCCGACTGCTGCCAAGCTTCCATATATCTTGAAGAAATTAAATCTAACTTATGTCTTGCTTAGCATGAATTGGACAGATGGTCCTAATTTAAACACTTAAAGCAGCAGTCTTGGCCCAGGGCTGCAGCTCTGCCTTAAAGCTTTAAATATTCCACTTAAGAAATCATTTCAAACAAAGTCGGGTAACATAGACACCTGTCTTTTGCCTCTCGCATTGGCTGAGATGTTTTTCCTGCTCTGGTGGTTTGAACAAGGTGAGCTCTCCAAACCCGGCTCTCCTGCCGCCGGTGGTGGAATAACATCCTGGTGATGGAAAGCATGTGCCGCAGTCGGGGTGTTTTGTTGAAGAAAGAAATGTAATAGCCTATTGAGCTGAGGCCAGAGCGCCTTCCTCCTGCACTAAAATGTGTTCTGCACAATCCCCTCCAGCCGGCTTCTTTTCCACTGTTGTGACTTATTTGACATGAAAAAGAGAAGCTAAATATTAGTTTCAGGCTGATTTGTGGTTTCATCTGTCAGCTGCTCGCACTTGTTATGGCAAGAACAATACGGAGTGTTTCAAGAGGAATTTCTTTAATCCAATTTCCCCCCAGTCTTAACCGGGACCATATGTGTTTTTGCTGGAGTGTGCTCTCAGATCACAGCGCCCTGATGGCCTTTAACAGCCCATCAGAAAGACTGACACGCACACAGGACTTTTCTGCAGATCCGTTCAGGGGGGACACCTCAGAGCTCCTTGCTCGGCCTCATTTATTACTCCATTTACAGGTAATCTTCCGCGTTAGAGGTCAAGTCACAGAGAAGGTTTTCCTCTGGTGGGAGGGCTTTCATGTGACCCAGGTGACAAGGAGCTTTAGTGCTGTCGTTACCTGACAGATGAGAGAGACATATGCATGATACGGTCACCACTAATGAGGCTGCTTCAAGTCTGAGTGATGGTTTCTGCAGGTTTTCCTCCCCGTGTGTCTGCCAACTCAAAGACACACTTCAGACAGGTCTGCAGAAACCGCTTGGACCAGATATGTCCGGAGTTCACTGGCCTTTGGGGGTGATCATAGGCAGAATATTTTAACATTTATGTGTGGTTGTGTTTTATATATCAGAGCAAATTAACCTTTGCTCTTGTGGTAGTGCTAAAAACCAGTTGTGGAAAGTTCACTCAAATGCTACCTGAGTACAAAGTTATGGTACTTCACTTGAGTTTTTCGATCTCGTTTGATTTTATTAGTCACGGAAAGGATCTGTTACCACACAGGATTAGCAGTGATGATGATTAAAGCAAAGAAAGAAAGAAAAAAGTTTCAGTACTCATATAGGTTCCATGTTTTAGGTCTGAATTTAAAAAAAAATGTGAACCTGTACTTTGAGTTCTGGCCCCATGACAAATGTAAGTTGAAATCGCACCTTTTGAGCTCAGTTTTTGGTCTCCACCGCTTTTCAAGGAAATATTTGGTTATGTATCTGCTAAATGCTCCTCTGTTTTTACCAGCTACTGTATCTGTTTTTCGGTGCTGTGCGAGTTTTGTGTTTTTCGAGCTTGTTCACTGTAAACAGCTGTGAGACCAGTGAGAGGGAAGCAAAACATGGAAGTTCTGTAGTGAACAACCAAACACTGAGCTGGAACTCACTAGACAGCTCTTCAAAGAGTTCCACTGGTAAAAATCTTTTTTTCAAACCTTTCATGTCTGTACAATCTTTTTAATTTGCTGGAAGACACATCATGAGCGAAATAAGTCAAATTAGTTAACTCCCTGACGAAGCATTTCAACCTTGAAACTGCAGAGAACCGATGATCGTCTCAAAAACATGGATTCAGACATCCAGGGTTTCATTCATAACAAACATACAGAACCAATCCTGCAGGGACAGAGTTTCTGTCGTCATTATTATTCTTCAGAATCCATTTCCAGGTTGGAAATGTATGGCTGAATTACTCTCACTATTACGACTTGCCATTGTGTGGCACAGAGTTGTTTTGCAGTGTTTAAACAGAGTCGTAGGTGAGCTGGTGTTCTGAGCTGCAGAGCGGTGAGGAGAGACGGAGTTAGAAATTCACAGATCTAATCTAGAGGAAGCAACAGTGTAGGATTACATCTGACAATTGTTAAAGCAAAAAGGGAATATTTTCTTTGTAAAACTTCTAAATATGTCATTTTTAGGGTTTTAATTGTTAGCTGGAGAGGTTAGAGCCCTTTCATGTTGCTATGTCTTCACATTTGATGCACCTATAGTATGAAACTCTCAGCTTCAGCCACTTCAAGTAAAAGAAACTATAACTTTTACCACTATGTTTGCACTATTTCTTATATTTATATGTACATTTTTCTGTCGAGTATGTGTGTATCTCTATGTGTAATGCTGCTGACAACACTGTGAATTTCTCCACTGTGAGATAAATGAAGGCATATCTTAGCTTATCTTACAAGTTTGAGTTGATGTAATGCTGTCTGGGAGCCACCAGATGGCAGGATTGTGCATAACAACTGTATAGTGTGTCTGATTTTGCAGTGGTTCTTTTGTGTGTGTGGTGTTGTTACTGTTGGCTCCTTTTGATTTTATCCAAAGTCATTTTTCTCTCATATATAGGACAGTCCTTTCAAAGACAGATTAAGTTACTGTGGAGATGTAATGCCAATAAAAAAGTTTGTCATCTAATCCTTCTCTGTTCTCTCGACCATAAACCCAAGACAAACTACTGCAGGGACAGCGGCGGACCTCCCTCCTATTAGACAACAAATGTTATCAGTTTAATTGACGGATGAAAGCCAATTGCTCTCTATATTACTCCTCCAGAGCGTATCCATCTGCTCCGAGCTCTCTGAGGTGAAAGACTGTCGGTGTTTAATGTGGTTGTGAATGTTTCCCCAGACTAGGACTTAGTGGTAGACTAATTACACAATGGGCACGCAGCCTCAGTAGCACACTGCTGCCAGAGTCTTGTGTGACTGTATGTCATTAGTATTGGAAAAGAGCGTTCGCCACAAAGGGCTGCGGTCACGCGGAGCCATTAAAACATGAAAGAGCGTATCCCGCTCTTCTGGAGAAGGAATTTGCAAGACATAAACAGCCTGTAAAATGGAAAACTACATCTGTGTCCATTTGTTTTCCTGAAAGGCAGCCAGATTTTGGTAATTCTTACTGAGATTCTTTCCAATAACAGAGAGCGGTCCAAATAAAGGGGAAGGACTATTTGATCCATCTGTTTTCAATGCGGCGTAGTAGTGGTTTTGTGCTCAGGATCTCCACTCGGTGGGAGACTAAGACGCTGTGGAGGCTTCGGAGCATGTTGGGGCCTTTGCTCAATTTGCACACTGTGTTTCTCATATGTGTGATGATCCAATCTCTCGTCTGAAACACGAGCCATCCCTGTGCTCTGGTAGAAAGTTACCAAGTACGTTTACTCCAATATCTTCACACTGTGGTATTCGTACTGAAGTGAAGCTGCACAGTGTGGTCATGTTGTTGTGATTAGAGGAGAGTTCTTCTTTTATTATGTGACCAAGGAGTGAATTGATAAAATATAAAAGAATTAGTAATCTACAGTTGGATGCAGAAAATGTCTCATTAAGTCTCCATCATTGGGTTTTATATTTTAATTCACGCAACTGTCGAGATTTCAGAGAAATTTAGAGCCTTTAGTCATTTAGATTTTTTGAATAATTATGTTATAATTTTATTCGAGTGTAACTTACAACTTTAGTGCTTCTTCTGTTTCTGGCATTTGCTACTTTTTATGACAAGAAGCCGATGACTTTTCTATTTCCCGTCATTAAGATTCATCTCCTTGGAGCAGCGGTTCCCAGCCTTGTTGGCTCGTGGCCCCTTAAAACAAAGACATGTCCACATGCAGCCTCTCTTGACTGGTTATCTAATTAATAATAACTATTTCTTCTTGTTTTATTTGACTGCTTCACCCAGAGTTCTTGCAGATTATGTTACCGGATAATTTCGCTTCTTATTCCATTAAAATATCCAGTAATTCAAGTCTACAGCCACCCGAGCAGCTCTGTGAGGCTGTTGTCGGCGCGAGCGGTCTCACAATATTAACAGATAAAATGAGGCTTTATCTCATGGATGCAATAGTTGTAGAGCAAAGATTAAAGGAAAGTTTGTGTAGCACATTTACACATGTGTTATTTATTTTTTAATCGCTTCTAGACCCTTCAAATGAATCTCATGACTCCCTGCAGGGGGCCTTTACCTTCACTGTCCTGGAGTCACAATACACATTAAAGTGCAAAAGTGTTGAGACTTCACCTCAGCTAATTGGGGGCCTGGACGCAAATGAGCCCTTGAATGAAATAGTTAATTGAACCTACGGGGGCCTCCCTATATTAGACATCACCTTGCCAGAAAATTGAGCTTTCTTTTGATGTCGAGCAGGGATGTAAAAGGCTGTGAACTGGCAGCTCAGAATATCTTAAAAGATAACCCCGTGTCTCTCTCCCTCATTAGGCTGAATACTGAGCTAAAACACCTTTTCATGTCACCTTAGTAAACAGCTTAATGTGTACCGCTTTCATCTGCTGTTCCCCTGTGTCTCCCCACAGCTTTGATCCACCCCTCAGTGTCTGTGCACGATTGCACCTCTTCACTGTAGACTTGTCTCTATGTTAATTTAGATATTCTGATAAATCGTTTCTGGTGGGGGGAAAAAAAAACAACATTTGCCTGATAAATGCAGGGCAGAGGTGTCATTTAACCTTTGACACCTCTCTACACTGAGATTGATGCCTTTCACTGGGTTTCTGCATGCAAGCATCTTGTTTATTCAGTCGGCTCAGTTGAGTCTGTGAGAAGGCTCCTGTATTTTATTTTTAATTTTTTTTAATTCAGATTTTTCCAACATATTGCATTATTGATTTTACAGGTGAAGATAAAATAGAACAAATCCTAGCCAGACAGGCCTGGATGAGACCAAACACTGCACACTGTGACAACTAGTGTGTTGATAAGTTTCACTGTGTAGATGTGCTACTGTGTGTTATTCGTGGGATAGTAGAACAAAAGGCAAAACGAGATCTTTTTTCCAACAGGAATCGTCACTTGGAGGATTTACAGAAATGTCTCATAGCAGTGCAACAGTGGGGCATGAGGGGAACATTTGAGTGGAAAAACCCTAAAACAAAATCAGGATTCTTGGACTGGAGCACACTGATTCCTTTAAACACAACTGTGTCTTCCTCAGAGAGATGCAGTGGTGTTTGTCCCCTGGAAATCTGAGTCATGTAATTTGCACTAGTAATAGGCTGATCTGATTAATCGGGCCGGTTAATTGCCAGTTTGACACGATCGATACTGGCTGATAATCAGCTCGGCATCAGTGGATTGCCGGGGGGGGGGGCAGCTGACAGGGACTAGGTTGGGTCGGTGTGCGCCTGCTGCTGGAGTAGGACCAGCTACCACAGCTAATGTGTCTATTTCCATGGTGAACATGAACTAAGATAAATCTGTAAACAGCAGCACAGCACAGCACAGTACAGTACAATGGCAACATAATCCATTTACTGCAACGTCACACATCAATACGTTTAACAGACCAGCAAGAGATGATGATAAACGCTGCTATTAAGTGCACTAAAACTCTATTTTTCATTCAATTATGTTGTTTCTTTATATATACATGTGGGAATTTATTTAGTTCATTCTAAAAAAAAAAGAAAAAAAAAGGAGTGTACAGACTGCACATCTACAATAGCCAACAGAGATAATACGATAAAAGTTCGGCAATTTTGTGTCTCATTTGTCACTATTATTTGAGTGAATTTTATCAGATACAAAAAACATAAACACAACAATAACATACTATCAACTTTACATATCAGATGAAGCTCTCCAGTGAAATACTGATATCAGTCGACTGATAGTTTGCACAAAGGCAGAACTTTGACTCTCTTTTTGTCTTTGAATCAGCACGTTTTTGTTTTTTTTCTTTTGCTTTAATGACAATATGTTAAGCTGCACTGTTTTCATACTAGATTCAAAAGCAGGATTCTAAGTCTTAATCCTTTAACCTGCAGAGGGCAGAGTTGGCTGGAAAATAAGCTGCTGAGTTGAGCACAGAGTGAGCAGAAGCCTCACTCAGTAGCCACTTTATTAGGTACACCCAGATGAACTCTTTCAATCTGACACAACAGTCCCACAATAAATCCTGCTGCCTTCATACCTTCCTCTGTTGTTCGTTTGTTGCAGTGTTTCGTTTTTGATGCAACTGTTTTGATGAGCTGTTGAATCGTAGAAATCCTCCAAGCCTCCAAAATGACAACCAAGTTAAATAGGTGCATTTGTCAGACATTTTCAGCAGAGCGGGGACGTCATAGCATTCATCAAGGTTGAAATAACTGCAGAAATATTGTATTAGATTACACTGGTGTCAGCTTTTATGATGCAATTCTTGCTGCATTACCAATAAGATAACAAAATGCAATTGAGAATCTGAATTTAAATTCAATAAATAGAAGGAAGTACATGTGGACTTAAGTTACCCAGTAAAACAGCAGCTTATTCCGAATGCATTTCGTAGCTGAACAGGCAGCGGCGTGCTTTAGATTTGTAAGAATGTAATGGTGAGATCTCATTAGGAGGCCTAAACCATGACAGTTACATCTCCTCCAACTGTGCTGTTGGTCAGTTGCAGGCTGAGTGATTTCTCCTGACCTCGGCGTGCCACAGCTTTGCCCTCAGTGCTCAAACTATCCATGTTGCTTGTTGACAGCAGCTCCCTTCTGGGGCTGCCGAGGATTGGCCCGATGCTGACCTCCTGCCAGTCTGCTGGAGGAGTGCAGGAGACCGGTTTGGACCGGGAGTGGAGGGCGAAGACGAGGAAGAGTAACGAGGAGGAGGGGGAGCGCCTGATTCACACACGTACACAAAGTGTACACACACATTTGGCAGGGTTGGTCTGAGGTTTTTCTAGGCTTCCCTCCCACATATTTCCACCATGTGAGTCAAAGGCCAACGTGTTAATTTATTAAATTACTACTTTCCTTCTGCTTCCAGGTACTTTTTATACATTATAATTAGTTGTCAGGTGTATAATGACAAAAATATTTTCACGGTTGTTATTTAATTTGCCAGTTGATATAATAGAGGCTGAGTTGGCTTCTTGTCCAACCGGGTTTGTTGACTGGAGGAGCAGAAAGCAGTGTGTTATTATAATTTTATGACAAAATGTTAGGTTTCCTCGATGCTCATAAATAGTCTAGCTATCATCACAGAGCAGCACGCAGTTGAGCAAAATTAGCCCAGAATTTTGTGCTGTACATCAAACAGAAATGGCAGAGAATCAATTAATGATTTATATGCCATCTGTTGGCGGTGGCGTTTTGAATATCAATACGGCTCCCGTCGGATGTTTAATCACCTGATACCATTGTGTTGGAACACAACAACAGAGCTGTTGGAAGTGGCGTAGTGTCAGCGAGCTCAAATGTTTTGATCCACCTCCACGATATCATAAGATATTCATCGCTCCGGTGGAGAAACACGTCTACAGGGCCCCCCAACAGTGAGGCGTGCATGCAGATATCAGCCGTGTCTGCTGTAGAGATCCCACCCAAGGCAAGGCTCCATTCATGCTGCAGCCCGGTGATGTTGTGGATATGGCCTTGACAGCGCCTCCTAACCCGGAGGCCCGAAGAGGGACAGGAAACAGTTGGCTCTCGGTCGACTGAAGTGTTGCCTGGGACTTTCCCACACGCCTCAGGATGCTCCTCATTCAGCCTGGTCTGTGGTTGGAGCGTGTGTCTGCACCACTTCACACCAGGGAGACGAGGGGGGGGAGGCGCAGGCTTACTGTAGAAGTTGGAGAAAACTTTTCAGAGGGGATTCATTGCCCCTTAGCTGAGAGAACAGCATAAATTATTTGCGCTGGCAGATGTTCACAGACCCAAATATGCATGAATTTGTAGAGCTGGCAGGCTTCCCTCAGCCAAACGTACTGGTTTTCACGATGCGTGCAGGAGCAGTTGTTATTCTGGCTGTTTTACAGAGAGCATTAATCTGAGCTGTCAGCACCACCAACCACTTTGGTGGAAATTATTTCACTCCTTAATAAGGGAACTCTGGTGCTGTATTACATATGGCGGTCAGGGTAACATTCTTGGTGGGTCTGTCATCATGTAGCTGTTCTCCAACAGTCAGCCGTCTGTGTTTGGCCTGTAGCACACTCTATAACCCAGAGATGAAAAGAATACACTAACTAGACATTAAATGAAACCACTACCTCTCACATTCTCTCTGTTGGTGAAGTTGAAGAGTACCTCCTGCCAGGAAGTCGGAGAAATTCAATACTGTATGAACCGGTCGCTGGATTTCTGCTAGTTGTTTAACTGAAGCTGGAAATATTGTTTTGACAACAGCCTCTCTTCATCTTTATGTAGATCTTTGCTGACACCCTGATGTTCTAATGTGAAAAACAGCTCATGCTATAGGTGATACACCAGGGATGTGGACAAAATAACATGAACATCTGGTAATATAATACTAATAACAAGTTATAACAAAAGGTAGAATGTAGTTATTGTTTTTTGTTTTTGTGACACAATGTTTAGCATTGCGAGCCTCATAAATGTAATATTTGTCCAGAGCTGTTGCGATTGCATTTGGCTACACACGTGTTTATGACCTAGAGTCTCTACATGTGACCGTATTGGAAAAAGGATTAGGAAAGTACATGCTGTAGTGTCTTCTGTGGTCAGTTATTCTGGCTATGCTAAGCAGTGGTCATTATATGGACTCTACTGTGCATTTAGACAAAAGTAGCTTCCGTGACACATGTACAGACAGTGTTTGTTCCTATTTTTCTGTGCCTTTTATAGGTATGTAGTCATGAACTAAAATCATGTTCCACCTGCATGTGAAGCACATAACATTAGACATTGTATAATCAAGCTATCATCAGTGCTCCAAGATGCAAATAACTATAATAAAGGTAGATGAGACAACCTGTAACTGTCACGCTGTATCTAACTACTGAGGGAGAAGTGACTTAGAGCCTTTCCAACAGGAGGGCTTTGGCAGACTGCCACTTAGTGTGGTCCCCCTGAGGGCCCTTACTCATGAATCAGAGAAAATGGGAATTACACATATTAAAGAGGGTAAACGTCAGTAATCACAGCACTGGGAGGATGCTTGAGGACTCATCAGGCCCGCTGCTGCTTTTTTAGAGACACTTGTTTCAAGGAGCCACTGTTAGCAGCTGACAGCAACACCGAGATGGGCAAAATTACACATTTCAGGAAGGCAGCCACCTATGAGCTCCACCGCCAGCACACCTGTATTTACACCGCAGCCGTTTCGCATCCGCACAACGCCGGCGGTGTGTGCTGCAATAACACCGTTTGACCCCCCTGATCCACGAGTCACACAGCGGGCAGGTCGGGTTACAGCCTGTCATGTCCGTTATTGTCTTCTGTTCATTGATATTTCCAGCATGTTTGTCCTACATTGACTGCCTCGTGGACCCTGACAGAGGCGTGCTTGGTGGTTTTGACACGGAAAAGTTTGTTTGTTTGTCTGTCTGGCGAGCAGAGGTCACGCAGCGGTGTGTTTGTTTGCCTGGGTCAATTGAGTCCACTAACAGAGGAGGCCGGTGAGGAGGAGTGATGGAGGGAGAAGCACTCATTAGTGGCCCTTCCCTCCCTGTGTGTTCCTCATCTGGTGGTGACGGCCAGACCACCAGGCCCTTTACCCTGACTCCCAGATAAGATGTCTGGAGTCGCTCCACATGACTTAGTCCTGTTGGTACTTTGACAGAAAACAACCCTCAAGGGAAACTCAGGCAACCATAAATATTTAGGCACCAAAGAGCTTTATGGAGTTTGTTGTAAAAGGATTTATAACAGCCTGGGAGGCGATGCATCAGTGTCAGAGGGCTCGAGGCAGCCAATGTTTACAGCATCGCATGTGAATCCTCCCAAAACTCTCGGCCAAGCCTGAAGAACTGAACCAAATAAGCACTTCAGCTCTAGGAATGCAAACACCACAACCCCTCCAAATAGGTTTCAGAAAACAGGTGTGAGCTCGGCATCCTCTTGGTTCAAAAATTGCAATGACCTGCAGAGATGATTCACAAACAAGTCTGGTCAGTGGCCTTATATGGACCGATTTGGAAATATTGGTTCGGTGCCTTGTGGGGATTTCATACAATTATTTGCTCTATAAAGCTGAGACCAACAGCTGGAGAGACTGTCGACAAGCTTGTAATAGATACGTCTGGGGTTAGGAATAAATCTGAATCTGATTTACCTTAACGATAGCTCAGCAGTGTATTTTAAAGGAGTGCTTTGATTTAATATGTACACTTGTTTTATTGGCATCTGTCTGTGAATTTCACCCATAGATTGTGTGGAAAGATTGATGAACCCTCTGCGACAGTAAAGCCACTGGCTTCCTGAAAAGCGGTTTTGAAGCTCAGTGTGGTGGCTCCAAGTGCCACCATCTTGGCAGTGTTTGACTCCTCATAACTCCCAGCTGATGCAAAAACGAGCAAAGAAATGGAGCAGGAGTGGAGCTGTATGTATATGTATGTATTTCATGTGTATATCTATGTATACCTTTAAGCCTTAATTCAACTCTAGTGGGTGAGTTACATAAAAATGAGAGGAATTAACTACAGAGACCAAAACCGTACCAGACTGTAACCATGTTTAATTGTGTTAAAGGGATTGGCCAAGCAGCAACATCTGGGACCGAGAAATAAAGCCCACATGGAAGTAAAAAAAACAGAAACAGTTCCTCAAATGGCCACTTGAAACTGACTCCAGAAGCAATTCAAACAAATACAACACTAACTAATTTATATGTTGAACCTGTTAGCAAACAGTTACTGTTTTTTCCATATCGAACGCACACTGAGCACTGTTAGCATTTATGTGGCGTCATGTTCGTAGATGCCTGGCAAATATAAATCAAATCCTATTAACCAGAGCTGCAACGATTAATTGATTGATTTATTAGTTGTCAACTATTAAATTAATCACCACGACTTAAATTCTCTGATTCCAGCTTCTTAAATTTGAAAACAAGACATTTGTCATCATCTGCTTTGGGAAACACTGATTGAGATTTTTCATAATTTTCAGACATTTTATTGACCAAACAAGTAATTGATTAATCAAGCTAATATTCGACAATGAAAGTATTCATTAGCCTGAGTATAACCTCTCCTGTTAGTTTTGTTTTTGGTGTCCACCAACTCTTGAGGATAACATTTGTTTCTTAAGCTGCTAGCTGCTGCGCTGCGTTCACCAGCGAGCTGCTACCTTTATGTGATGTTTGGTGCCGAGCAGGTCAGTCTTTAGGGCTTTGACACTGAACCTTGTTGTGAACTATAAATCAAAAAGAAAATATCCTAACTCCTGAGATCTGTTGGGAATTGGGTGATAATTCTCTCTTAACTATGCGTGACACCTTTCACTTACGGCAAGAAGTGTCCTCCATTAAAGCCTCTTTAAGCAGTGGAGAGCTGTTTAGTATTTAAATGTAGCCCCAGCGTGTGATATGTTGATTTGTTATGCAAGGAATAATCAATTTATGGATATATGCTCCCATAAAACCAGCTTACGTAAACAGGTGTAAACAAACAATCTTCCTGGGTTGCTGATTAGTTATGATTTCCTCTGTGACACACTAATGTTGCACTCAAACAACTGCACCCTGGTAGACCCAGCTAAACAAATCACTCGTAGCAGCGTGCTGTCGAGGCAGCCGCACTACTTTTCCTTTACCTTCACTCTCCTCATCAATGTTGCATGAGGGTGTTATCTGCATCCCTCTCATCTCTGCCTTCCACCCCAGGTTTTTATTCGCCCCAGCTCTTTCATCTCTATCCTCCAGGGCAGCCGGACATCTCCGTCCACCATCCACGCCACCACTGCCTCCGCCGTCCCGCTCATCCTCCCCTGCTGCCCTACTTCCTCCCAGTGGGGTCACAGGGCTGCTTTGTCCCAGATTGCTGGAGGATCAGGATTTCTCATTATCCTGTTAACTGTACATTTATCTGACAAGACAGAGGAGAGAGAGCGACCCCCGGCATCATTAAGCTTTAATGGACAGCCTAGAAATGAGGGAGAAGCCATAAAAGCAGGAGCTGAACCAGAGTTTCTCTTTAATGTCTCTGATCGCCCTGACAGGATTATTAATCAGGAACTAAAGGAATTTAAAACCTTTGCTCTTGGCTTCCTCACTTAGAGTCTTTAGCTTGCACCATTACATAGCAACCCAGGGTCAGGAGGTCTGCAGCTAATTGGTTCTACAGGGTTTTGAATAACAATGAGCTGAGCCCAATTACTGAACTACAGAGAGGCGGAGATGAGAGGAGAGGGAGGGGGACCCAGTGGAACAGCCACATGGAGGATGCAGGGAGGAGGAGAGGAGGAGGAGGAGATGGGGGAGGCTGTTTCACGGCTGCTGTCTCTCTCCTCCTCAGAGTAGGGATATTAATGAGATCAGTAAATGAGTGCTGGCATAGACGGGGATGCGCTGCCGTAGAAAAACAGCCGCCCTGCCCCTGCAGGACAGCAGCGGCTCCTCATTCGCTATTCCATTTGACTCGCACGAAATATGTGCGCCACATTCTTTTTGTCCCAGATTTTTCCCTTTTTCTTTGTATCTCATGTTCATTTATTAGTGATGTATTTTCTTTTCTCTCCTGTGACACAGGGGATCTGTTTCTGTGGTCCTTTGATAGCTCCACTGTATTCCAGTCTGTCTTGTCGAGCCTTTAATGCTGTCTTCAGGGGGGTTGTATTCAGCAGTGGCTAATATAGTTAGTCCCAGCAGTTTAGCTGCTGCTCGGCTGTAAATTTGCACTCACTGTAAGGCATAACAGCGACTGATTGTTCCTTATTTTTGTGACCCCTGCTGCTTTAGTCCACATTAAGGCTTGCTTTTCATCCTCTTACTTACCCATCATTACATGCTGCTGCTGCTACACATATGGATTAGGCCGCACAGTATCTGCACAGTGTCTCTCCACTCCAGTGTGTCATGTAGTGTCCCCCTTGCCCTGATATTGCTGATGAAACTGGTTCGGATGGAAGCGTTATCAGATTTAGAGAGCTAATTTGTTCCAGCGGCAAAAGGGCTTTTCAGACTGTTGAGGGGATGCCTTTTTTATAATTTTTTTTTCACTTGGTAGTATTTTTTTGCCCTTGAAACATTGCATCAGTGCTGAGCTGTAGGACTTTCAAATTGATCTCTGCTTAAATAATCTCTTTCAAATTCATGAATTCACATTGAGCAATCCCCTCTTCTGAGCATTCATCACTTTCAATAAACCCCAGAGAAGCTGTCATTATTCCTCAACCTCCTCATCCCGCTCTAAACTGCTGTTCAAGGGCTGCAATTTGGAAATGTGATTTAAATATTGCTTGAAATGGATAGCTCATATTTACCTAAGCCCCCCGTGCCCGACTCTGTCATGCGATGAAATCCGAGGATGTCGACTGCACTTCCTGTGCGTGAGTCGTAGACGTTAATTGCTGCAAGCACAAAGTTTAGCCCTGACCTTTTCCAGATCACACGCAAAACAGAATTCACTGTAGGCCTGCTCCCTCCACACGCTTTTGTCACGTCTTCTTCATGGTTGGATTTCTCAGAGATGAGAAGGATTCTCTTTGCTTACACTTTTAATCGGCTATAGAGCACTGAAATACTCCAGCTGGAATGAGAAGCAGATAAAGGCCTTCTTAACTCTAGACTGCAAATGAACTACAAATCCTTGAGCTGGATTGCTGTTCATTCTTCAATTATGTAAGCCCCACATCTGTTTTTTTTTTTTCCTACTCAATGGTGTCACTGTGAATATACAAATATATTCTTGACAGACAAGACTTATAATCTCTTTCAACTTTCAAGTACAAGCATTAATAAGAGTATGAGTCAATTTTACCCAGGGCTTTTAAAGCAATGCAAACATTAAGTAAGCAATACATTCTCTGCTGATGATCTGCTGAAAACGGCTTTGAATATTCATCACCGGTGATTGATTGGCTTCATATAGATTTGTGCGAGTCTGCCTTGCAAATACACTTTTGAAAATTCCTCCTCAGCAGCGTGCTTGGATGTGGATTATGTGTTGAATCTCATCATTTTAAAAATGGTTGTGAGTGCCATTCATTCCAAACAATCCTCTGAGCCCGTAATGTATTCTGAACTCTTGAATCTGCATATTTGCATACTGTAACAGAGTTGCAGCTGTGGTCTCAGAAGAGTTTATCATTATTTCACATTTATTTTGTCTCCCTAATTACCTAATTAATTCTGTTGTTTTGATTGTGGTGTTTACCGTTTGTTTTGTGGAGGCGTAATCCTGTTCTATTTGTCTGTTTGAAGAAGGAGCAGTCTCGCTGAATTATTCATGCTGCGCTCCAGCGACAGCACAGCCGTTTAAATGATGAAGGCATTTGTGAAATCCTCTCTCTCTCTCTCTCTTTCGCACACACACACACACACACACACTCGCCTCTCTCTCTCTGTCTCTCTCTCTCTTTCTTTCTGTGAGTGCCTGAGGCGGTGGAAGTGTAAGGAGGGGAGAGGATTTCATGAGGCACACAAGCACACCTCAAATGAGGCGATGGGAAAACATGTCCCTCTAATGTGTCTGACCGATCTCAGAGAGCGCCGGAGCCAAAGCCATGTCTAATCTGACACCATAACGTGACCTTTCATCTCCACTTCTCACAGGAAACACTGCTCCACCCTCTGTCTGTGTGTGTGTGTGTGTGTGTGTGTGTGTGCGTCGCCGGCCGGGCCGAGCGCCCACTGAGCAGAAATGTGGTTACCTGAGTCGACACAGGCCCTCTGGAGTGCTGCTGATGTGTCAAAATGTTGTCCGCTGATTGGATATCAGCGTGTCATGTGGTGGCTGGGTGTCCACTTCACACCTTCAGCTGTGACTTTTTTCAGCGTTGACGACACTCGATAGAGCGCAAGTCAGCAGAAGCAGTGTGTCTATTCAAGGGTTACCCGCATCTGGTTTTGTCTCTTTTCTTTCTTTCTTTAAGGAAATGCTGTGTCTCCACCCTCGCTGTGGTCTTAATGGTGTTCCCTCTCAGAGAGCACTTCGTCAGAGGCAGAAGGAGGCAGGCAGGCAGAGGAGGGAGGTGATGGAGCTCTCTGGGGATTGTCTGTTTGTAGTGTTTACTGCCAAACCCTTAAGGACTTACAGGCACTTTCATCAGCACTCAGTAGTACATAATACGCACTTCCCTGCCTGCGTTCGCTCAGCTTTTAACGTCTTGTTTTCCTCTCACACTCCTGTGCATTTTTAAAAACTATAGATGACACCTTGGACTCCCAGGGGTCACTCGTGTGCGTCTGTGAGGCCCGATTGTCGTCTCCACGCAGCAGCAGCGCTCCCATTTACATGAAGAGGATCCTGCACCAGCCGTCGTTTGTTTGCAGCTTCTTTCATGGTTTTCCCCCTCAGGACGGTGCTGTCCTTAAAACACGCAAATCACAACCAGTAGCTCTGGTTTTCAGGACGCCTGTTTCTTTTGATGATAGCGAGCTTGATGGACGTTATCAGCCGCCGTGACTCTGGGCTCAGACAAAGCCCCGAGCATACAGTGTGTATGGTTTTATTTAAAATCTTTTTTAATGTGTTGTTTTCTCTCTGTAGGCCTGTGGATTCTGCATTCTATTTGATCTGCCCTAAACATACATCTTTAATCTTTGCTGCGGGCTGTGTGAGAGGGAGTGTGTCACTGCCTCCTCTCCACCGAGGCTGCAGGCCTGCTTTCACGGCACTGCAGCCCCTGTGGGAGGCCTGCAGAGGGCGGCATACTAAACCCAGCATCATCTCCTCGTGCAGCTCCTTTACACCTTTACACCGATACCACCGCCGCCTCAGCTTATCTTTATTAACGTACATCTTCATTAGCTCACTAGAGGAAGTCAGGAAAAAAAAAAGAAATAAGAAAAAAAAGAAAAGAAAAAAAAAAGAAAACAGGCTGAGAATGAAACCATCATGGGCCCGCGGGGTGTTCTACTGTTTGTACTGACACAGAGGACGAGTTATGCTAATTGAGAGTTCTTTGCATAATTAGGGAGAAAAAACTTTATCATTATTATTAGTGGAGAATAGCCAGACAGAGGGTAATTTCAAGTTTCCCAGCAGGGTGCTGCCAGAGAACAGAAGAGAAAAGGACACACTCTCAATGTTATTCCTGCTGTCTTTTGATGCAGGGAGCATAATTCATCTAAGATACTTAGCCTGAGTACGCTTTAATGATGATGACTTTTCCCAATGTGATTTTTCAAAGTGTTTTAATGTATTGTCTTCATAGCGGATGTGTTTGCTGTGGTAAATTCGAGGACTGCATATTAAGTTATCCACCTAAATGAGTTTTCTCTTTCATGTTTAATGAGCCTTCACTTTTTGCCACTTTTTGCAGACGTCTTCATGCTGCTTCTTCGTGCGCGTTGCGGTTGTGGCTCTCGTACGGCTCCTGCGCGGAGACTCGGGGAGTGTTGTGCATGTAGTGAGATCATGTGTGATACCACTGAGAGATGGCTGAGAGGTGATGCGGCTAGCCGCTCAGCTACACAGAGCTGTGAATAAGTGGGCTGTGGTTATAACAGGCACACAGGGCAGTCACAACAGAGTGCTGAATCTATTAGTCCCTCAGCAGGATTCCAGCAGGTCATTAAGGTTCAATAAGATCCTGTGATATCCTGTTAGACACTTTTCCATTTCACCTAAATCTGACGATGCCACAGCCGGTGAATGCTGCGTGTAGGAAGTTGTCTTTCGCTCAGAGCACGAGGCCAGCGCTTGCTTTAAGACTGTGAACGATAGTTTATGCCGCAGTAAGTATTCCTTTCAAAGGCTTTACAAGGCACTGGGGGATTAAGAGACTGTACCACACTCATCTCATTTGTGTCAGGGCTGGGAAAAGGGAGCACTCTAAATACACGCTGCACCAATAAGCCGTATGGGATAGAGTGGAGATGAGGGCTCTCAGAAACATTGCACCTGCCCCAGTTGTTCTCCGCCAACATGGCCGTCTGTGCAGCGCCTGCCTCACAAATTCAGGGAACATTCCCTCGCTTCAAAGGTTCCCCTGCGTTTTTTCATCTCTGTGCACCAGCCCACGGCCAGAACCACGGATTAATATTTCAAAACATGTTTCTTGCTTGCACCCCACCACCACCTCCCCCCACCGTCTCCCCTCCTCCCTCTTTACCTCCTCTCCCTCCTTTGCCCCCATGATTCTCCTCCTCCCCCCCAGCATCATCTCTCACACATGCAGCCCATTCCCTGTTCACCACTTATTCTCCTCACCACTCTCTCCACCCCCACCACCCTACCCCACCCCACCACCCCCCCCCCAACCCCCCAGCCTGCTCGCCTGCCTGCTTGCTCGCCAAAATGTGTGATATTTTTCCATATCTCGTGTTTTGCTGCTCCACTGCTCTCTTCAATCCAATCACCAGTGCAGTATGTTTTATGGATTAATAAGAAATGATCCTGGAAGGTCCAGTCAGGCAGCTGAGGAGCCAAAAGCAGAAGGATGAAGCGATGAAGCGGAGGGGGAGAGGGGCAGGGTGCCGTCTGCAGTCGAATTTTAATGAGTACCAAGGGGAATATCCTTTTTTTTTTTTCTTGGGGTATCCTTCTGGTGCATCGCTCTAAATCACTGTCACACAAACAAGGTATTTCCCATCATGCCTCTGGTTTGGCTTGGTAACTGTGTCATCCTGTGGCACAGGCACCTCACCGGCACACCTGCTCCGCTATCCTAATTGAACAGATGATCTGCCAATTTGTCATGTTTATCTTCAGAGGCGTTCTGGCGTCAATGCCCTGCTCTGCTCAGCCCCCTCAGAACACAGTGCAGATGTTAGCAGAGCTTTTTTTTTTTATGACAGATCTTGTAGTCATTACTGAATAATTCATTGCTGCATTAATGTCTTTAGATAGCATCTCCAGCATCTTGCTCTGCTTTTTTGGCTCCCTCTCTTTTCTTCCTCCTCCAGCTCCTCACAAGGGAAAACTTTATTATTCTCTCGGCTGACAGCAAAGTATACGGATAAAAGATAATTGCCTGGCTTGACTCAGCCATTGATATGAAAATAGGATTGAAATTATTCACTGTGGTTTAAAGGTTAGTTGAAGGTTATTATTCAGGGAAAGGTGTTACGGAATAGAGTCTCTACGTACAGCCCGGTGGCAGGCCTGACAAGACATTTCAGAAAGGCTAATATGCTGCACATGCTGCAAAGGCCATTCAGTGAATAAACAGAAAGGGTCCCCTGAGATTTTAACACTGGAGAAGTCAATTATTTAGGAGCAAATTATGGCTCACTCTGTGCATAAACATGACGTGCTCCAAATAAGATGGTGAGCTTGGTTTTGAGCACACTCCAGTATCTTTTTATTCAGTTTATTGTTTGTCCTTTCATCCAGCCTTGCACGCATGGCGGAATGTAATATGAACACTGTAATGAAGAGGGACAGAGCTTTCTCAGCGACTTTAATGTATTTGATCCGTTGCATGCTTATAGGCTTGTTATGGTTCAGATGGACTTTGAACACGGCCTTAATAAATCACCTCCGCCAGCTTTCGTCTGATGTTGCTGCTTAACAGCTGCTCTGATGTCTGTGGTTGGCCCGTCACTACTTACGCCAGTCTCTATTACCATGGCAACTGGGGGGACGTATGCAGGTAGCGTGCTGTAAGCTGGAAGAAGTCATGGTGTGCTGTTTGATAGCAGCCATAGAGCAGCAGACAGCTCTCTCTCTGTCTGTCTGCAGGCGGCTGGTCCTCTGCACATCTGCTTCTTGCACCAATATGTTGAGGCAGAAGAGTAAATAGTCACCATTTTTTGCAATTCATCATTCAAGGATTTCTTCGTGGATTTACAGGCTTATTTTGTTTTCCAACATTGCCATACATGCCCAGTTGAAAAAAAAAAGATATTAACATTATTGGATTTAAGCAAATCCACCATAATATAAATGATAATATTCCCCTGTTCTTTCTTATCTTTTGAAATTCTTCATAAAAATAATTAATTCTTAAGAGATTTCTTGTTATATACTTAGTTATTGAAAGGATGCTAAACATTGAGTGATGTAAAACAAATTGGTTTTCACACATTTAGACCTTAATTTGGAAACTCTGAGTCTGACTGGGCGATACTTTCATGTAAATACATCAAAGAGAAGTGAGATGAGAGGCAGAAATGATCACACTCCTCCTGGGAGGACGCTGTAGTTCACACCTCCTCTTCACCTGCTTCCTCGCTCTCTCATCCGATCCTTTTTCTGCCTGTTGAGGTTCACTGTCTTCATCCAAAGATGCAGGTGTGATCATTCACCCATTCGTTGTTAGTCAAAACCACCTCCTCTGCTCCCAAAATAGACAGTTATTCAAATTTCCATCATCAAGAAAGCCTGTCATTTTTCTTCATTTTTCACATTTGCCAAAGCCTTTCAGTTACATGATCAGTCTTTAATAGAAATGCACAGAGAGGAAGCATTCTCTCTCTTTGAATATAGGAGACCCAGAATTTCAGGAATGTGACTTTTTCCTACCTCATTTAGTTTTTATTGTCAATGATGGTCCCTCCCTTCTAAGCCCTTTGAAAATACTCATATTTTAGCACCAGGCACTGTGCTTAACTTATCGAACTGTATTGATTTGGTAGCAGAAGGCTGCAGGGATTGGTTATTAGATTGTGCGTTAAAAGATTCAGCGGTGGTGTGGCTTCACACAAGTGTTTCCACTGGGTCATGCAGGGGCAAATTCAGGCCTCCATAGCTGATGATAGACAGCACGCTGTCAATACTGACTGCTCTTCTGTTTCAGGCCTGTAAAGATCACCGACACAGAATCTGGCTCCCTCCTTTGGTCCTCTCCTGCTGCACTGTGCAAAGAAATTGGATCCTGTCCTTAAAGCTAAGCACTTCAGGATGAAGTTTTTCTGAAGCCAAAACTGCTTGTGTGATTACAGACAGATCGATACTTTGTGGTGTCTCCAGCCAGCTCGCCCTGCTGGCACAGGAAATGATGCGATCCATGCGGCTCTGACATTGACAGGCCCCAGGGAGGCAACAGCTTCACTTACTAGAAAAATGCTCTCCATTAGCTCGGCTGGGTGGCTCTGCCCTGTCATTGTTATGCTAGCAAGACTGTGACATTTGTGTTATGTGGATGGCAAATGCCTTTCTAATCATCTGCTTGCAGCACAATTTGAATTTTCATCAACTTTGATGGACAGCTCCTGAAGAATTATCATCAAGAAAATGAGATCTTTCCTGAGTCTAAATGCCACGGCTGCTGCCACTCCCTGATGCTGTCCCACAGTGCCGGTGACAAAAGCTGAAGACAGCCGCACAGTGTCTCCCTTCAGGACACTGCCCTTTAGCTGTTGTGTTAGTGCTCAGAGGTTAAACCTCATGACTTTTCTCATAGTCGTGGTGATAGGCCACGTCTTTTCTCAGACCTCAACAACACACAGCTCCCCTGCCCTCCCCTCCGCTTATATCCATGTCAGAGAACAGCAGCACTTTAGGGCACAATGTGTTGTTTTTTATGGCTGAGCCAGCATCTCTTAAACCCAAGCACTTGTATTGACCCACCTCCCATCTCTCTCTCTCTCTCTCTCTCTCTCTCTCTCTCTCTCCCTCTCATCCCCCGCTGTTTCCTTGTTTGAAACAATATAGCCTGCCTGTTGTTATTGATTCCAGAAGATTGGACCCTGGTAAGTGCTCCTTCGAGTCTGGTGTTATATTAAGCAATTGTTCCAACAGCAGATGACAGGGCTGAGAAAGTTTTGGCTGGCTCTAATAGGCCTGGTATTACGCGTGTGTTAATTGATTGGGCAGCAGAAGGAGGGAAGAATTGGCCGCACTGAGAATTCAAGGATAAGCAGCTGATAAATAAACACTAATTCAGGACATTCACTTACATAACATGACGAGATAGCTGCAGCCCAGATAGCTAAACATAGTCCTTTTATAATCCCATCTGTTTAAAACCATGAAACACATGATGAAAACATGACTGTCCATTGTTGCGATTAAAAGTTTACAAGTTGCATAGTCCAGACATAAGGTCAGATCCATCCATGCTCTGAATTTTGTTGGCATTACTGAAGCCTAACTTTATCTGCACGCCCATGCTGAGTGTATTTGCTAAAGCGTCTGAGCTGCACAGTCAGTAGCCAGACAATGTCAGCAGTACAGGGGTACTACTGCATGGAAGGTTGTTTTATGGAAGCCACCCGAAGTAAATGCTCCATTCATCCTGTCTGTCTGCACCGGCCTCCATTTCCTCCTCTGTCACACGCATGGTTAAGACCAGCTTGAAGCATTTATCACAAGGCCAGAACATGGGGTGGAGGGGAGGTGGTGGAATCCAAGCAAAAAGAAACAGAGCCCACCTTGCGTTTTTGTTTCTCTCACATCCAAACATCTCTCACTACACTCACTTGTCAGTAAAACGTCAGCAGTGAAATCCCCCCTTCAGTTCTGCTGTCAGGGCTGCACAGTGATTCAGCATCAGTTTGATGTCTGTGGAAGTGATGACATTATTTTGACAGCCATAATGCATTATGCATCTAATTCCATTAGCAGTGAGTGGTCATCAGTTGTTTTCAGTGAATTTTGTGTGTATGTGTGTGTGTGTGTGTGTGTGTGTGTGTGCGTGCATGTTTTTATTTTGGTCAAGTGAATCCCATTAGATTCCATTTCCAATAACAGCATGTTCTGCTGCGGTTGCATTTCAGTAGAGAGGTAATTTGCTAATGGCATGGCCCTTATTAGAAAGCAATTATTATTAATTACCAGTGGGTGATACAAGAGCTGATTTAGTCCTTAAAGCCCACTGTTTTCCTGACAGTGTGGCCAGTGCGTGTGTGTGTGTGTGTGTGTGTGTGTGTGTCCATGCTGTCTTTCTCAGAGATGATTGCCAGCCCCACACCATCGCCCTCACCTCCCACTGGCCTGCTGCCAAGCAGCGACATTGTCATTATCAGTGTGCCAGAGGGCTGGGTAAATGTCATTATTGTAGCTTGTGGATTCCTCCAGGGAATCAGCAGCTACCCGTTTAATTTCTCTAACAGCCCGGGAAATATTTGTTGCATCACCAGCCCCGTTCATGGCAAACATCTATCGCTGCTATGCAATTAACGACATAGATCATTTACATAGTCACAGAGCTAATTTTCATAATGTTCCTTTTATTATCAGAGGAAGAAATTAACCCAGGAATTTATTTACACACCCACTGCAAATGGTAACAGTGTGCTAATTGGCTGTTAGATGATTAATAAGCTTATAGCACATGCTAATGAATGGTGCACTCACTGTTTCAGAGGTGCTCCAGCACTGTGCTTGTGTTTTGGCAGCTTAATTAGACAGATAATTATGCACTTGTTGCTTTCACTTTCAAGCAAATACCATCAAACATTTTAAAAGATTAAGCTTGCTTGCGTCGCTACGGTTGTGCTGGTTCTCTAAGTCCTGTTTTGTTCTAAATGGCCACAAAACGTAACATAACAGAACAGAACATAACATAACATAACATAACATAACATAACATAACATAACATAACATAACATAACATAACATAACATAACATAACATAACATAACATTTGGGTCTCTACAGTAACACTGTATTGTTTATATTTCTGTATGGGAATAAGGAGAAGGTACAGGCCATTGTTTAGTAAGTAGGGGCAATTTAACATAAAAATGAATTGTAAATATAGAATAAATTACTGAATATAACCAATAAATGAAACAGGTTGCATAATTGTTGCAGAATTTTGCATGTAAAAAACAAAATCACTAAAATGACTTTAATTCTAGCCTGAAACATCACTGCTATTAGCTGGTAACACATGAAGGGCCAGCAGCAGACATCTAACACTCTAATCTCTAAAAGTTCTTCATTGTTTTACTTTGGTAATACAGTGATCATTCATTATTCATTGCGCTGTTGCACTTAAAAGACTGTGTCCACTCTTGAGCTACGCCTCAGTTCTTTAGATGGAATCATGAGGCAAAGACCAAACACGTTCTGATGAGAAGGCTGAGTTCGTCTCAAGAGGCTGCTTTCCTTGACTGTATAATACCGTTGGGTAACCATGTTTAACATGTTGTTCTTTACACTGGTCGGGGATGGCAAGAAAGCCTCAGTTTTTCTATTTAAAGCCATATTCTCTCACAACATAAAGCAGCACTTTGTAGATAATTACTGCAGTTTGCAACTTTCCTTACATAAGACCCAATCTGGAGCAGCTTGGTCTTTACACAGAATGCACTTGGTGGTTTTATTCTGTCTGCTTTGTGTAGAATAAAAGTTGTCTGTGGTGGTGAATCCTCTGGGGACGCTGGCTATGAATATTTGATGTAAATCCTCCTTTTTATCACTGACACGGCTCAGAGCAGGAATCCTCATTGATCTGGTGTTATAATCACAGATTAAAAGAACTCTCCCCAAACAATTCCCTGTTTATACGCCGTGTTCATGACCGAGCGGGATTCGCACACAGGCGATGAAGAAAGACCGCTGCAGGATGAGCAGAGCTGCAAACACACTGTCTTTAATGTGGCTCCCACTGGCTGCTGTGAACACCAAGTCTCTGGATCGGTTTCAGCTCATTCGCTCCCAAACTTGGCCTGAATCTAACATGTCATGCTTATAAATCGAATCCACTGAGAGTTGAGCAGATACAAGAGAAATACCAACAGAAAGGCACTGTCATCAAGCTATTCAACAGATTTGTTTCCTGTGGATCTTAATGTTGTTGTTTTTCCCCCCACACACAGTTCTGTTCAAAGGACACAAGATATATTCTGTAAATTAGTTTCTCTTTCACGTACAGTGCAAGATGACAAGCTCTTATCTTGCACAAAGCAGGTTAATTTGTGAAATCTTTGCCTGCATCTAATTTCAGATTCATTACAGTGTACATGTTTTCTTCTTTCTCTGATATATTACCATTTGACCTCTACTCATAGTTTTACTTGAAATCCATTCCTGAATGCTGATTGAAGAAACTTAAATACCGCCTCCTCCCTTCTGCAAAGACAGATAAATACCTAAACTGCAAGCCAATGGTATTTCAATAGGCTCTTGGCCTGCTGTCAAACCTCCATTTGTGAGTTTAAATGATTGGTGAATTTCATCTTAATTACAACAAAGTCGAGCCAAGCCCAGAGTTCATTCTCATCTTGTTCAGTTTGCCAATTATGGATGTGGCTGGCAACACGGTGGCTTCCACCTCTCATTTCTCAAACCCATATTGTCCCTGGAGCAGAGAAGATTGGTACGTGCCCGGCGTCCCACCGCTGTGCTCAAAATGAAGCAGATGAGATTACTCTGTGTGCATGAAGACGCTTTCACCTAATATCAACTGTGAGCCTGCCCCACGCATACTAATCATATGGATATGTTCTTTCATATGAACTAGCTCTCACCTTCATTAGTGTATAAAATGAAACATACTTTTTCACATGATTGATATTCTGGGGGAGTGAGAGACTTCTGAGACTGATAACTGTGACAAAGCTAGACTCACTATCTCCTCCTTCTCAGTTCTGTCAGCGCTGAAGAATAAGCTCACTGTAGAGCACATTAATACACAAGAAATCAGGACAGAGAGGTTTTTTTTTTGCTTGCGTTCGGTTGCTGCAAGAGGGACTGTTAATTCATGTTTTCCCATATCAGATTAAATTTGCTTTCTTCATGCATGTGCTAAAGATAATCTGTTCCGGAGCTAAAAGTTATGATTATCCTGGTGGCAAGGACAGAATCATAGAGAGGCTATAGCAGCCCCAAGTAATTAAATTAGCCCTGAATGGCTAATTGGATCAATTTGGAAGGCAGACACTGTCAAGGATAAGAGTAATCATCTATGCAGTAGCAATCTTTTATAGCTCAGACACGTCTTGTAAAAAGACAAGGTGTGATCCAGAAGGTTAATGTAATTACTGTCCAATTCTCTCACTCACTGTGCACAATAATGCTAATTAATCTAAGATCTCTGGACTATAATGAAGCGTGACAGCCAGGTAATGCTGATTATAGTTTTAAGGACATGACTGAATATTCTCTGTTATTTCCTCATCCCAAGCTCAGTGATGATGTTGCAATTAGCCCACTCATTTTACACTTTTACGAGACTATTGGCTTCAAAGCGTTCGATCTACTGCAAAGTGAGTATATTTTGCTCTCACCTGCATGGCATCTTAGTATGATAGTCATGCATTTTACCCCAATAAAGCAGTGATTTACATTTCATCCAAGGCGAGCTCTCCCGGCTCAGTGAGGTGTAAAGCAATGTAATGAGAGAGAGACTTGGCTTATGAACAGAGCATTCATATTCATTAGCAGCAGACATTAACATATGATGCCCGTGACAGATCTGTGATGCATGTTTTATGAATGCAGTTAATGGCACGCTGACAGCACGGCAGGCCATAAAGGACCAGAGCAATCCACCAAATGAAAGCCACAGAGCAGTGGGACGATTATTGATTCTCCCCTGTGTCCTATTGATCTCTGACGTTTTCATCTGGCACAGAGCTGCTAATCTGCTGTGTATCAGAGAGACACCCACAGTGCAGCCCATTGACTCTGCTATCAATAGCCACAAAGCTGGATATCATTAAATCCTCATCACTTTGTTTCCCCCGGCCAGCCGCCACAGACGACTGAGCTCTCTGCGTGACCTCTGAATAACCACTGTCCACTGGCTTGTTTATGGCCTCGGCCTCTAGTGCCTGACATTTACTGCCTCTTTTTTAATAGGCCAGTGTAACAGCTTTGCTGTACACAGAACTGATATTGACCACTGCCTCAAAATGTGTGACTGGACACAGTTTTATCTCATCAAGTGAGCACATATACTAGGTCACCTACTGTCAACAGAAAATACACTCTAGCTTTGTCTGCAAACAAGGCTTATATGTACCGTAGTCATCACACGATGTCGAAAATAGGATAGAAGCTTTTTGAAAGCTAGACAGCACATGCTACAGAAATGTACACAGACCTGAATAATGTCTTCTGTGGCTGGGGATTGTCCTCCCAAGAAAGTCCGCAGCATCACTTCTGACTCAAAACAAATATGACACATGTTTGGTATGAATTAACAGAGTCATGGAGTTTAACACAGGAGATTGGTTTTCTACTGACAGTTGAGCTTGATCTTACATTTTGTCACATGGTTTCCCTTCATCAGAAGCACTTGTTGTCTTATTGGAATACAATCTGTACCCTTCAGCGTCATTTTTCAAGGTGCCATACATCCTTCTAAATCACTGCAGAAGTTGATGCCATCATTCCAAAGTGAAATGTTCTCTCATGATGTTGTCGTCATTGATCCTTTTTAGGCACAAGAAGTTTGCAACATGTGGTTAGTGTTGTGAAAGTGTGTAATTTAACCCATAACTAACCTAGTGGGTTGTTTGCTTTAACTTAATCAAGTAGTTTTGGTGTGAGAACTTAACCAAACAGTGGATACAAGCAAGACTTAAGCCACAGAATGACACAAAACTAAGGGAAAAAATAGTGGTGCAGCACAGGACACAAACTGGGGTCTCCTGGACAAAAGTCGTGCATCTTTTCCACCAACTCTCTCATGAGGTTATTTTAAAGTGGAAAAATGCCTATATGTCTGCTGTGCATTGCACTGACTATTGATGTGGGTGGCACCGACACCAAAGGACACCTTGTGGGTATCTGTCAGACACAAGCAGCTTTGATATCCTGGGAATGAGAACAAGTTTGACAGTCAACACTGGTTTCTTTTCACCATAACCACAATTGTTCCCACACTGCAGTCCTGTGTGTTTACTGTTGTAACCATGATGGCAAATGTTCAACCTTAACAAAGCAGTCATTTCAAACTAAACCGTGATCTTCCCTAAGGTGTATTTGTTTTTAAACTAAGTTTTTATCATAGTGTTGTCAGATCAAAAAAAACTATAATATGTGTGTCATAATTTGGGGAACTTGTTGGTCGCACAAGCAGGAAGACTCCAATATATGAGAAAATAACCCCGATGATGTCAGGGTGATGTCTCTCTCATAAACCCTCCAGCTTTATAGAATTGATGGATGTAATCGCAAGAGTAGCCCTTAAGCTGCTGAGATATACAGACAAGTATTAGGACTGGTTTCCGTCTCATACCAAAATATGAACAGTATGAATATATCATAGGTCAAGTCATGATGATATGCTCATTATTATTTCCGAACTGCAGTTACCAGGGTGATAGCAGTTTCTAAAAGGACCAAGCAGAGAGTCATCAGCCGGGCAGCAGTGATGAGACAGTACAGCACAGGAGGAGCCACTCTCCTCCAGAGGATGGGGCACCGGTGGGACAAGGACGGGTGACATGGGGATCGATGATGCTTAAGGTGTGGGGGTGACAAGGACAGGTGCAGGGGAGCGCCCTACCATGGTCCATTAGAGACGGAGCCTCCCTGCTGAGAGCAGACAGCATGATAAACAGCTTCAGCTCTGATAATACTCCGGCTGATCAATAGCCTGTCCGCCCGCCCTCCCTAAGGGACAAGCAGGAGCAGCAGCCATGACAGCTGACCCTCAGGTCATGTGTCTGAGTGTGTGTGTGTGTGTGTGTGTGTGTGTGTGTGTGACACACACACACACTCTACACAAGGGAGGTTTGGGACGGTGAATGGAGAAAACTATCACTGAATCAGATGGAGCGTCACATTGCCCTCTTGACCTCTCTGCCTAACCTTATCTTCATAGTGTAATAGAATCAACCAAGCATATCCAATTAGTATCTGCATGTCCTTCACTTAAACTCTAATGGTTTATTCATAGTAGTACATAGGAGACATTTTCACATCCTCCCCTGTCATTCTCACACAGAGTACTTTGTTCCACCTGCCTCTGTCCTGCACAGCTCTTCCCTTTGGAGTATTCACCTACAGAGGCCGTGCAGACAGGAAATTGTTACTCTTATCTATTAGATGCGAATTGGAAAGTTGAACAATTGATTAGTTGGATGTAGAACAATTAATCTTGAAAACTGATTAATTTCAGTCACTTTTTAAAAGAAAAATGCACAAGATTCTCTGTTTACAGCCTCTCAGATGTGAGATTTTACTGCTTTTCATCGTCTTTTGTGACTATAAATATTTGGGTGTTTTGGAAGATGCCAATTTGGGTTCTCTGAAACTCTAATGGGCTTTTTAATTTTACTGACTACAAAAATCCTCAAATATATTGATAATGAAATAATTGTTTCACACATAGAGCAACATAAGGTATTGGCCAATAAAGACAATAAAATGTAATCTTGGCATTGACACAAAATGAACATAATACACCTGTTCACAGTGTTGTTTGAAAATCTTACAAGAGAATATGTGCATGTAAATCAAAGTACTTTTCATATTTTGCTCAGTAAATGTGTACATTCGAAAAGTATATTTTTCTACACCTGCCAGTCGGTTTTCATCAAAACAGTTTCTCTTGCATGGTCAGACCATTCTCCACAGAGTGAGTCAGAATCCTATTTTGCGGCGCTAAGGTCAGGATGCAGCAATGGAGTTGTTTTGGTGAAACATTTGCATGCAGGGAGGTGAGTGCTGACTTGAAAATGCCAGGTCTGCTTTACTGCACGATCCAAATCCTTGACAAAACCTAAAATTTTCAGCATGCAGGTTGCTGTTCAGAGATTGTTCTTGCTGTTACCAACATACTGAAGTGGATTTTGAAAATGGTAACACGCAAATATTGGAAGGGAAGGAGAAAGTTGTGTGAAATGTGCAGAGGAAGTGGTAGACTTTTTCTCTGAATTCTCTATATTTAGTGAGTCAGAGTTGGAAAACATTATCAGATATTTGAAAAAGCTCATGTATCATAAGCACGAGCACTGATGACTATGTTAAGGTGAACTGTGGCAAGTACTGTTGTGTTGTCGTTGCTAAATGCTAATTAACCATAGTATACTCAAATGTACAGTCTGTGTATGTTTTTGAACGCTGTAGTTCTACATGTTGCTTTATGAGTCATCAGCTTTTATACAAATACATTTTGCTTAATGAATTTATTGTCAAAGTGAAAAGGACCATAAAAAGGTTTTGTCGTAGAGGAACCTGCCAAGTGCATAAACTCCTAAAAATCTGCCTCTTTAAGATAAAAGCAAGAATTTGAAAGTAGAAAGAAGAGGAAGTAATAGTGTTTGAGCAAGTGGTTGCAGTGCTGCATCAGTAGGTGGGTATGGAAAAACAACATGAACTGAGGCGCACACACACACACAAACACACACACACACACACACACACAGTAGTGTTGTCACTCACTGAGTCAAGACCACATGTCTGCTCTGAAGTCCTTTCTTCTCAACGTGCCTGTGTTATCGCACAGCTACAGTTGTGGCTTCAATGGCGGTGAGACATCCTGACTTGGAAAGTGAGACTCCATATCTTGAGCAACCCCACAAGCCATAAACCACAGGCAGCAGCTTCTGCAGCCCAGCTTGCTGTGACTTCAAACACTAACAAGCTGGAATAACATTTTGCTTGGGGTGGCTTCCCTTGACGGCTCCCAGCTGCTGGCAAGCTGATGGAAGTAAGACAAGATTTATTACAGGCCTTGTCGCATTTGGATAAAACCTAACCACATCGTATAGAAACTGTGGGATCACAGAATGTGTCATTACTGCTTCTTTCTCTGTAGATCAGCACAAGATCCGGGGTGGAATCAATCCGCTGGAAAATCAATTTCCATGTCTGAGCTTGCATCCTGCTGTCAGTGGTTCTTGAAAGCTGTGTGTGGAATTAAATTGACATTTTCGGCTGATAGTGAATTGCTTTAAAACCTGCTTCAATTTAAATGATACTACAAAACCAGAATAACATACTTCATCGGCATGTAAAACTGAAAAAAGTGCCAGAGCTGAATCTTCACGATGTGAGATAAACTTTCATCCTACATAGTTTCCGCTCTCATGGTTTGTTAAGATCTGTTTTACTCTTGTGTCGAGTGTCATGCTATTTCACAACAGGAAATGTGAGGCGATGATGAACCAACAGTCTGACCTAAAACACACCCTCTCTGTGGGACTATAGGAGCACAGATGGAATGACAAAGTGCAGATTGGTGGGAGTCTGCGTTTGAAAAATTTAAACACATTGGCCCGAGGATAGCAGTGAATTGTCTCCGCTGAATCACCCACTTTGGAATGAATATTAAATTCACAAAAAGTGATACTTACCTTAACTCGACAAGTCTCAACAGATACTGCAGCTGTAGTCATAGTGTTGCTTCATACCTGTAAAACAAGGAAGTGAAAACACAAGTGAGCAACACAGTTTCACCACAGAAAGACAAGAAGTGGGTGGAAAGTATATGAGATTTTCACTTACAAGAGGAGTTTGTGAGCTGTCAGCACTGCTGTTGAAAGGTCAAGTAGTGTGTGTGTGTGTGTGTCTCTTTTGTGTGCGTACTCTGTCTCTGCATATGGTGAGATATCAGCGCCGCTCGGCTCCAAACACTCCAGCAGAACAAATCTATCGCAGATGCACCAACAGACAAGCTGCTGAGGGCTGAGAGATGACATGACACTCTCACCCTGCCTCCATCTTGCCACATTGTTCTCTACACGTAAACTGTTTCACCTCCTCTCACCTCAACTTCAACGCGTAATTCAATACTGCGCTGGATCAGATTACATTAGAGACTTTAACTGCACATGTCTACTTTAAACAGTGAGGCGGCTTGTTTTGATTTTAATGAAATTGTAATTGGGCGGTTTGTTTAAAACAAAACAATAAGTGCAGATTTTTGCAGGAATACGTGCTGTTTATCCTCCTGAGAAATGGACACGAGAAGGCGCTGGGACCACCCACCTCGGCCCGAATATGAGGCAGGCAGGCTGCGGCCGCAAAGCAACGAGCCCTCTCTAACCAGATAAATCTCTGCTTTCATGAACCACATGAGAGGGGTCTACATCTGCAGAACATTTCAGACTACATTTGGACTTAGTGCAACTTACAATTTAAACATCAGAGAGCTGTGAAGAGGTGGAAATTAGGGATTTGGGTTTATATGATGGAAAGTCGTGCGGTTACAAAAACAGGATGAGTGAAAGATGGTTATTCATCTGAGCTGGGCGGATTAAACAGAACACCTGTCTGCCTCAGCAGCCTGTCTTTCCTCTGTCTGTCTGTCTGTCTGTCTGTGTCACAGCCAACAATCTCAACAGAAGACAAATTGTGATGTATGATTTCAGACAGAGCCCGTCTACGTTATCAATAACACACCCCTATGCAGAGTGTATGTTCGTGGGGGCTGAATCATCATCCGTATGTCTCCCAGACCACCTAAATGAAGTTAAGAAATGAAAGCTGATGTTGGTGCTTTTTTTCTCTTTCCACATTATTTTGATTTATAACTGCAAGTCAGACCGCATTGCACTAAAAATAACAAAGGAGCAGAAGCAGCACTCGCGGTTCTGTGATTGTATTGATTTTGATAGCCGGCCATTGTGTTTGTGTGGCTTGGGGCGTATTTTATCGAGAGCAGTAAAATAACAAAGGAGATGGGCTGGAAGTTCTCTATGTATACCAATCAGAATTTATAAATTGCTCCATTACCTTTATTTCCCTTGGTTACTCTGGGAACATTAGCAATCATTCTCTCATGGGCTTGCCTCATAAAACTAATAATCTGGTGATTTAGTGCCTCGTGGCACAGTGCACCCAGTCTAGCCCACTCTAATCCATTCATCTTGCCACCTATTAGTTTTATTTTGGAGGGACAAATTGCTTTCCAAGAGAAAATGGGTCAATAGGTGTCCTCTATTAGAAATTGCTAACAATGTAACTGTTTTTTTTTTTCTTCTGTGCATGTGTTTGCTGGAGTAGTGGGGCTGATTATCATTCTATTTGCATACTGGGAGGTTGCCTCAATTATCTTTCTTGGGCTGCATGACAAATTGCAAATAGCCAAGGTTATATATGCAATACTTAATTTATTCTGCCTTTGCTTCTGTGCGGGTGTGCTGGTCTGTGTGTGTATGTCTGGGTGTGCTGCAAAATGAAGTCAACATTGTTCTACTTCTTTCGGTGTGTGATCACGGAGATGGATGTCAGCGCTGCGAGCCGAGAGGACTTCTGCTGCATGGTGGCTCCGTCCCAGTGTCCCATTAGCAGCTCCTCGGGGAGAGACAGACCTGGAATCTGGGGAGACAGACCCAGATTAGCTCACAAATCACTGCCCTGGGGACTATGGCAAAACAGTGACTTCATCACTCTGAGACTTCTGTCCTGTGATCTGGCTGACGGTGCAGTCCAGCAGCGGTCGCTCTCAGCTGATATGAGTTGGCAGCAGACTGTGGTACAACACAGTCCACCCAAAACTGCCAGGGATAGTCAGCATCTTGTATCGCCGAAGTAAGTTTGTCATTTCAGTGACTTAATCTGTTTAATTTGTCTATAAACCAGCAAAGTTGAGGTTGTTTTTCTGGACCAGACATATAGTTAAGTGTGCTTTAAAACACCAGATACTAGATATGCTTGTTTGTAAGTGATAGTGCCACACAAGCGCTCATTCTTATGCTGTCACAGTACAAATCCTGCAGTGTTGCTTCTCAGCGGCTGCCACTGGCTGTGAAGCAGTTGTTTGTGAGGCCCAGTGTGTAGCTGGGTCTGTAATAAGGCCTGTGGATCCCTCCTCCCTCCCTCAGAGGTCTGTGGTCACACAGCTGGCCCCGTCTGGCCAACCACTCCAACCTCACCACTTCCCCTCTCTGGGTGGGATGACAGTCGCAGGGAGCAGGGAGAGGAGAAGGAAGGGGGATGGCTTTCGATTGGCCGCTCCCCAGATGTGGCCTGTCTGTCTGTCTGGCTGGAATGTGCTGTACATACAGTATACAGATAGAGCGGTTTTTGGACAAACAGGGAGGGTGTGTTTATGTATCCCAAAATGAACCTCTCACAGTCACATGGCACCTTTGTGGCCTCCAGACCACAGAGGGCCTGTCCCACGTCAGCTGGTCTGCTCTGCCGCCGTCAGGACACACACCTCCACACAGCTGTAACACAGACGTTTATCAAAAGTGAGGCGCGCTGTCCACTAATATCACTATCACTGTGCACAGTGTGCAGCTGACAGTGAAAACAAATGCTATGGGGGTGAACTCTTGGACTAAATAGAAGTTGGCAGTTTTAATTCCGGTTCCTCTGGGGACTTACTTTAACTGGCTGAGAGGAGCCGTCTCCCACAGTACACCCTGGTCCTGCTTTGTTAGTCCATGAAGGGTGGAGGGGATGCATTTGTCGCATGAGGGGAGTCATCATGGTCCCCCGGCGGCCGGCCTCTGTCCCCAGCAGGCTGTGCTGATGTAATCTGCCAGACTAAAACTTACATTTACACAGGATGCACAGATGAGATAAGAGGCCCCAAGGCCGGCTTATCTGCTGCTATCAGAGGAGAGGAGCCGGGCCAACTTTCCTTCTCCTTCTCTCCCCGTGTCCTACAGCCCTGTTGCTCTGTCAGACTGCAGCAGATTTGTGTAATGACATCAGAGGGAGACTGAGGCCTGGCGACAGTGGCCCAAAGGCGCCCGAATCATAAACCTAATTGGTGGCTGTCGCAAGTTAACTACATAGCAAATTTCCACATTCTCCCTGCGCTGCTTTATTATTTGAATGGTTGCGAGCTGGGAATAGCTGTCTTAAACAGCTTGTACCATTTGTAAGCAGCTTCTGTATATAGAGGGGTTGTGGAGAGGTATTTAAAGTTGTTTAAGCGTTTCAGTGCAAGAATGTTGCTGCACCTTCATTTCTCAATCAGTATGATTCATAGCCATTACTCAGCGTGTTGCGTGGTTGACTTTGCCTTGTAGTGGTACTGAGGTTTGGGGAACATGAGCAAAGGTAACTAGGACATAATGAGGGAAATGATGTGCACATTTATGAAGAATCTTTGGCTTCTTTGCCTAAGGAGCCATTATAATGATGTGTAGCCTGTCTTGGTTACACAGCCATAGTCACTGCACGCAACCATAGTCCCTCTGCCGGAGGCACCCACTACACCACCACATTCAAAAATACTGTGTTTGGCCCAGCCAATCGGCTGGCTCCACAGGCCAGGGTTAAGCGGCTTCCCGACCTCAAAGCAAGGGGTCAGTGTGGAGGAAAAACATCACACAAGAGCCACAATTGCAGCCCTCAAACATGAAAAGTCTCTTTTTATTTTTGACAGGCTTCCCACTTTTAATGGCCGGGTCTACGTGCTGCATAAACAAACAGTGAGGCTTGGTCTGCGCAGGCAGCCAACAGCGGTGGCTTTGGTGGTGAGCTGGATTACAGGCTACGATGGAGCTGTGGTTAAGATGGCACACACTGAGCTCCGCTCCGACTCTGTGACAGTCAATCGAGCTCTCTCCCACTTTCTAACAGCTCAGTGGTGACTGCAACATTTCCAGATGTCAGAGCTGTGGCTTCTACATTAGCCAATCCACACAAGAGGTTCACTTAGGTGTAAAATATTTCCTGCATCTGCTGTTTCATATAAACTGTGCTGACTTTATTTCTGCAGACACTTGATAGACTAGTGTATATTGTGTTTTTAATCCTATACCTCATATCCTCATATCACAGTCTTTGCCTGTAGGAGCAGATATATGTTAATATTTTGCTTTCAAATAAAGAAGCTTTAAAAAGGATTTGTGTCATCGTATAAAACTTAAATGCCAAGTCAGGAGTTCCCTGTGTGCAGCGAAGTTCTACCTAGTCCCCAGTATCACATATAGCTCCTCTTTGTGTTTGTGTGTTGTGTTTATGCTGCTGCTGCTGCTGCTGCTGTGATGGATCTGCCAGCATTTGCTCCTCCCACTCCTGCTGCAGCGCCTCCTTTTTCCAACACTGCTAATGACAGCAAGTTTAATTAGTGCCAGCAGATCCCCCCACTAACTGTAACTTCATTACCAGTTGTCAACAGGCCAAGCGACACTGCACATAAACACAGCTCATTATGACTCGGCTCTATCTTTTGTCTCCTCCCTGCTCCAGAATCTCACCCTATTTATCTCGATGTATCTCTCGCTACATATACATATATAAATCTCTCGCCATAATGAGGGTCCTCCAGTTAGAATGGATGAGAAGCCGTTAGGTCATTTTTCACTCCCTGTTCAGACTGAGGCCATGAGACTTCGCCAGGCTTTTGTTTAAGCTCCCCATTAAAAGCTAGAAACAGCTGTGATGTGATGTGTGTTTCATGTAGAAAATATTTGGCAGTGATTATCCAAACAGTATGTAACGGTTAATACCAAATGAGTCTTAATCACGGGACACTTAATTGAAGTCAATCAGGCTATTGAATAGATCGTGGAATCCGTGTAAAATCCATCTCATATTGATTTATTCCGTGAACCATAAATCTAAAGCATATCGCTGTTACCCTTACCACCCACCTCAAAATGCATTGATTGACCCCTGTACAATCTTTAGCAGCGAGATCAATTTTCTCAAATAAAGATCTGTGGTGCTTTGTGGAGGTTTATGCATCCCTAACAGTGGTTCTGGCAGTGTAGATGTAACGCTGTGCCAGTAAATCCAGTCTCAGCCCACAGAGGAGTGATTTATGAGACTTCAGAGGGTAAGCTTTCATGACTTCACTTTCTTTTCTGGAGAGCTGTGTATATGACATGTAAATGTGATCATTTGCCTGGTCAATTATCCTCCATCCTTGCTCTATTTGGCTGGCACTGCGCGGCATTTCAGCACTGTTTGGCGGCTGATAGAGAGATAACCCCAAGCCTTGTTAGATTCCTGACAGGCGCAGCTTGTCAGTCTGTGGTTCTGAAACCTCCCTAATCAAAAAATCTCTTGGAGTGAGCCAGTGGATTCTGCAGGGGTGAGCGTCATCAAAGCCTTTCATGTTGTCTGGCTAAAGGGAGGGAGAAGGTAGAGGAGAAAGCTTTAGCAGGTACACTGTGCTCTTTGTTTACCCTTTCTCTTACCAATCTGGTGCACAGATGGCCAACAATTATTTCTCTGTGTGCGCATAGCCGCTGGCGAGCCACCAGCTTTTCAGATTGGTGTAATCCTTTATTATTTATGATTGTCTGGGATTTTTGGATCAAGATTGAACACAATCTATTGAATGACTGTGAGGAGCAGGAGGCAGCAGACTGAAATGAAATGCAAACAAAGAGAGTGGAAATGGAGAAGTCAGGGCATCCATAATGAAGATGTGATGCTCACTGTTAGTAGAGCTGCTCCTGAATCCAGCACACTTTAATCCCATTAACACTGACTAAATATACCATTTGTTTTAAGCTTGCCAGTGGTGGTGTTTATGCTAATAGCCTGGCTGCTCCAGGCGATTTCAGAAGACTTTTGGAGGGCACCGGCTAATAATTAGATTTAATAAGGAAGTCAATTTCTATCCTCATTTGAAATAAAAATAAGAGGCTTAGCCTCTCATAGGACAGGCATTAATTTGTTGATTTGGTCTCGCTTTCTCTCTCAGGGCTTCTCTCTCCATAATTCTTTAACCCGTTTGTGTCCTTGTTTAGGGGACAAGTCAGGAATAAACAGACTGACAGCGATTTTCTGGGAACAGTACACATATTTAAAATCGAGGATTCTGCCACTACTTACTAACTACTAACTGATATGAGGACTGCTGGACGGTAAACAGTGGTGGACAGTGTAGTGCAGTACTTCACGACAGATTTGAATAGAAATTTTGTTTTTGTT
>NW_007579549.1:0-50727 GCF_000690725.1 Stegastes partitus | reverse complement strand
AGTAAAACAGTATAATTCTACAGTTACGCATTGTACTATTTGTAAAGTATGGTTGTTGGGGGGGTTTGTTGTTTTTTCATTCATTGTGTCAATGAATACTTTTTGTCTGATTTCACAAGGTATTACTTGCAAAAATCTGTAAAATGATAGTTTTGTCATCCTTTATATTCACAGATTTTCTTTCAAGTAACAGCAAAAATCAGTTTTGGTCTTTTCTGCTAATTAAAATACAGTAAGAATTGGTGTAATTTTTCATAGAATGAATGACCATTTAAAAAAAAAATACAGATTGCTGATGTGAACATTATTACAGTTTTGGCCTTAATAACTTAATACTTTTTCATGATTCTACTGGTTATTGCCTCTAATTTAACCAAACAGGGGCAATCTGCAAAATAACTGTAAATTGTTGAAAAAAATGATAGTAAAAACGATTAAAGACGTGTTTTTTGTTTGTTTGTTTTTTGTTTTTTTGCAGTGTACAGTAAATCACTTTCACTTCTACTTAAGCAAAGGAGTTGAAGTCTTCCTTCGGCACCGACGATAGCGTGATGTGTCCGTGTGGAGATGATATATGCTGCATAGGTGCTACTGTTCTGACCCATCCTGCACAGCAGAGCTCATCATCCCGGTCGACTGCTGGGCGCTGCTCTGCCGGGCTCATGAGCAGAGGTTCCAGCTGGAGGAGCTCTCTGATCTGCTGTCAGACGGCAGCCTTACTCTCCCCTGCCCTGATAACTTCCTCAGCTCTCTATTATTCTTATACCCAGTCAAGCTTTTTTTTTTTTTTCTCTTCCTCCCTATCCCCTCACTCTGTCTCACTTTTTCAACTTAATAATGGAATCAAGCACCCCTCCAGAGCAAGCAGCAATGCTGGCTGCTGGTGAAGGAATCATTTTCAGCGAGCATGTGTCAGTCAGCAGGTATAGGAGCACTTGTGGAGTCAATTTGGCATGGAGGAGTGGAGCTATATTACTGTGTGCCAGGGAATATGAAATGCTCCTCAGTGAGGCAGAAGTGGTGAAATGCAGTATATGATGACAGAAGCTTGTGGTCTCATAAGGAGATTTTCTGAGAGCTCACATTGTCATTATGGAGCTAGTTAAAGCGGTCTGCTTACTATTCATTACCCTCTGAGATAAATTCAGATCTATGGAGGTACTTCATCACATTTCTCACTGCTGAGGTTTTGCCCTGCCTACATCGCTGTTTGATGTAAGTGAATATAATGTTCGTGCTCATGAGACACTTAGCCAAACAATTCACAGACTCTGACCTCAGTAGAAATTGCACTTTTCCTGCATGGGCTGTTACCTTGACAACAAATTTTCTTTCAAGACAGTCATGTGAAGTCATTCCCATGCCATGTGAATGTAATCACGAACCGTAACTGAATTTAGGCCGAAAGAATCTTTTTAATCACATTAGCCATTTAGCAAACTGGATTAGAGTAACAAAATCTTTGTTGTGCAGCTCAAGGTCCTCTCAATCAACTGGCACCACTTGATCCTCTGATCAGTTTAATGCTGAATCCTTTTTTACAGTATGCGTGTGCTGAATTTACGGAGCAGATCGTCAGCGGGGGAATAATTCAATGCACAGACTAGCTGCCTGCAACTAGCTGTAATCTGCAGTAAGTTATGAAAATAGAAATGATGCATCTACAAATTTCCTGAGCTAAGAGTCTGTTGAACAAGCGCTCACTACAGCAATTCTGATTCTTGATTATACAGTGTGAAGAGTGTGAGTGAAAAAATGAGTTTAGAAGGGCTACTGTCTGCCACCATCACCTCTCTGTAAATAGGCTGCTGAATTTAAGTGGATATAGCTGGCAGCCATCCAGCTCTGCTGCGTGTGGTGGACATACAACAATAATAAAACAATATTACATCCGTGAATGAGGCTGTGAGAGGAAGAGAAGTTCATGTATCAGCCGCTTGTTCAACACGGAGACGGGTTACAGATTGCGGAACTTCTAAAGGCTTTGGCGGCAGTGTGTTTAAATCTGAGGACTCGGGTCATGTGCAGATCTGGAACGGTGCGATTTATACGTTTAAAGTGAAAGATGAGGGTCGCTGCTCACATGAACAGATTAGCAAACACCAGTAAATGTTTAAGATGGTTTTATTGCTACCCTCAGCCCTTTTTGAAAATAGCATGTGGGCTTTCTGGGTGTTAACAATGTGCTATCAGTTCAATCAGCGAGTTTTCTCACAGTCTGACAGTCAAATGAATACAAATAGTTGCGGTTTGGTTTCACTTTTTGTCATCTCTGTTGTATATTTAGTAAGTACGTTAGCAGGTTAAAGCACCGACTGAGGTGTTTTGCTAGAAACCAAGTGTTTTCGCTGACTAACATTTGAATGTGACGCTAAAACTCCGAGCACATACTTTCATGTAATAATCTTGGCGGGTGAACTGCATACATATGGTTTAATGATAATAATAATCATTTGCAAGACTCTGCAGTATATCTAATTTTAATGTGTTATAATCTGGCAGAATGCAATCAACTGTGAATTTTAAATGTGATTAGCATTAAGAAAAAATCCACCAACTGTGAAATATTTTGGCAGTTTCTTTTGAGACGTAATATACTTTTCTGCTATAATAAGAAATGAGGGTGAAGAGGATCCACCAGGAAAAGCACAGTGGTGTTGATAGTGTTTGAAGAGTTATTTAATTGACCTAAATGTTGGGAAAAGTTGCATGTAACTAGCTTCTAAAGCAGTAACTTCATTTGAAATTTGGGTGTGCATAGGTCTTTTCTCACATTGTGCTTTTAGTGCTACCATGTGGTGTTTTCTTGATTTTAGATTGAAGTTTATTTTTTATTTAGAAAGTCTGTTCTCTGGGCAAATGTTTCAATATGAGTGGATCCACAGGTTAAAAGAGAACTGGCTTTTTAAGCTAACACTTGTCCGTGTTTTGTTATGACTGCCTGTACCTATCAGTGAGGGTTGCTGATTGCAGCAAATAATAATATCAGAGTTGGCTGTGTCCTCCTCAGCCGAGGGCTACACAACTCCAGATTCCTGCCAAAAGCCTCTTTTTGTTTTGAGACACTCTTCATGTCTGCATTTTTCTCCTTTGATAAGAACTTTCATCCTGTTTTCATTGATTACTGTCCGATGAGTCATCCTGATAATACAGTACAGGCAATTCATCTCCCCATCGCACACTGTGGGCCCTTTGTTGCATGGAATGTGTGTGTGCGTGTTTTTGTGAATTTCTGCCTCCTGCCTGTGAATGACGTGGCTGCGACACACAGTGTGTGTGTGTTTGTTTGTGAATGTGCGGTATGTAAGTCTGCGTATCTCCATACAAACAGCATGCCAGCACCCTGAAGTGCAAGTCGTCGCAATACCAACCCAGCCTTTGCAGTAACAGGGCGCTCATTTTCTGCTTCATGAACAGGAAAGCAAGCCGGCACGAGAGAGAAAAATGGCCGAGCCATTTATTAACTGCAAGTCACATTAATGAGCCAGTACTGTGTAATCTACAAATACATCCAACATGATAAATAGCGCCACCATATCATAGATCTTTGCCTCGTTCTGTGGCTGCAAAAGCCTGATTTCAGACTGGATACTCACATATTTTTCCACACGCAGACTGTGACAGTCATACCTACCTTTGAACATCGTGACCTCGAGGTAATTGTTCTGTGCGAGAAGGAAAATATTTGCTCACTTGCTATATCTGAGCTATGTGGAAAGTGAGTTGCTAGTCAGTTCAAAGTGGCAGGAGTGAGGACAATCCCTGCTCTGTCAAGAATTAGAGCCACCTCTGCAAACAGGCCCGTGTGTAATGCCTGAGGGTGGGAGTTTCACTGAGGCTGGGGTTTCCGTGTAAATAAACAGTGTGGGGGTCTCAGTGGGCGGAGGGCCCCCTTCTCCCTGGGGTTTGGCCCAGCCTTTTGTTGCCTTTAATCCAAGCACTCTCTATTGAAAAGCATGAGGGGGTGCCTGGCTGAGATTAGCCCGCCAGCTCTTGTGTGTGCTTGAGTTTCTCACAGACTGCCTCCATACTTTTGGAAATAACACAGTTATCCCACATCCTCGAGGTGACTGACGAGAATGGCAAGTAAGACGACTGCTGGGCAATCTCAGACCTTAACGTGACATAATGACCTTAGCATTCCCCAAAAGCTTCTGCTCCAGCCAGTTTGAAGCACGGCTGCTTGCAGTCACCTCACAGAGGCCTCAGACAGACAATGTTCGGCACTGTGCGCGATTAATACCAATATTAATATCTTTACTTGGATAGCACTTTGAAAATCAAGGGTTTACAGCGTGCTTTGACAGACAAAGCATAAGCAGCATACCCAGAGGGCAAAATAACAACAGTAAGGCCAAACAAAAGCAAGGTGAAACTAAGATAAAAACACACAAAAATACAAAGAGAATTACATGTTGCACATGAATCCCCACGTGTCTTTTGCTAATTTAGCAGCTTCCAGTGAGTGTTACACATTAAAAGGCTGGAGATAACATAATTAATCTGCATCTTTATGCATGTGCTGTTGTTTTTTCATGCTTGTTATCGCAGCTGATAAATAACACACAACCGGTAGCTCCTTTTGTGTCACACAAACACACACACAAGAAGAGTTATTTTGGGGTCTTTTGATTGTATAACATTAATGTGACGTTTAATGCTAGAAACATTGGCCTTTGTGAGGAAGGCAAACAGGATCCTTTTTGTGTGCTGGTTACATAGGGCCCATATGTAAAGGAAAACTACAGGTTGTAATGTTACAACTGTTTGCATGCTTCCTTTCTTCCTTTGTTTAATGTAGGCTCTCATTACCACGTGGTGGTAACAGATTGTTTGAACTGGAGAGAAAAGCCATTGGAAGCTAATTAAGCAGCCATTCCAGGCTCTATTCACAGGCAGAGGACCGAGGAGCGCAGGCATTTGTCAGCGCTTGACCCCGCGTGGTATTGATTGACAACACGGCTCGCTGAATGACAGGCTCGGCGCCGGCGGGCCAATGGGAGGCCGGCGAGTAAGTGCGCCGCGCCGCCATTGGACGAGAGGCCTTAAAGCCGCAGAGGAGTCCCACGTGGGGGGGAAGCTAGAGCCTTTGAAAACAAGGCGCAGAGGCAGCGCTCAGACATGGCTGATGTTCATATCACACAAAGGCAATCATCTCCGCTCCCCCCGCCGAGCAACCGGCGGCCCTGATAGGCAGCGGCGGAGGCAGGAGCGGCCGCAGGAATCACGAGACACTTAAAACTCGAAATTTATGTCCCTTCAATTTGGTGGATGTCGTCGATCGATTGGTCATTATTGTGCCCTTCACGGTGCATGTGTGTGTGTGTTGGAGAGAAACAGGGGGGGAGTTAGAGCAGAGCTTTGTATTTTGCACTTGCTTCACATTTTTTACAGCTTCAAACTCACCTTCCCTTTCCTTTTTTTTTCTTGTATGGGGCAAAAAAAAAAAAAATCAAGTATGCTTGTTGCACCGTACACCTCCCTCCCTCCCTCCCTCTCTCCCTCCCCCGTCCCGCTGGTGGTCTCACCCAAAAAAAAAAAATTCATCAAGCAAACCCCCTCTAATGAGGCGCGGATGTGGAATTTGTGCTGTCTCTGTCAAATTTGGGATATGATCGTCGGCACATCACTGCCTGCCGCCGCCGCCGCCGCTGCTGCTGTTGTTGTTGTTGTTGTTGTACACGGTGGGACGGACGGATGATGCCTTGTGGATCCGCGAGGATGATGTCATGTACCGCTGCACCCCCACGTGGGGGCCGTCGCTCTCCGATAGGCAGATGTGGCCGTATTCCTTCCGCGTAATGCGATTGGACAGATAGGCGCTTTCACGGCAGTTCAGCCCTGCTGCCTGTGTGTGGCAACCGGGGTAAAGCTGGACAACTGGGGGAAATGCGAGCTTGTGGAGAGTACCATGTTACGCTTTTAAAGAATCTCTTCGAGTCCAGATTTTGGAAGCATATTTTATTTTTTTCCCCTCGCTCTTTTTTTTTTTTTTTTTTTTTTTTTTTTGTTGTTGGTTGGGGAGGATTAACCAGCCACAGAAGGTTCCTCGGAGGTTCGCGGCTGAAGAATAAAGTAGTTTAATCGAGCCCGACCGCACCAAATTTTCTCCCAACTGCTCCCCCAGTCTGGCTGGGTGCGTTCTGGAAGGAGAGAGAGGATGCTTGTCGGGGAGCTGCGTCCACCACGCTGACATTACGAGGGATTAAACGCTCGAATTGTAGCCTTCTCTGTTTTTTTTTTATTTTTATTTTATTTTTTTTATTTATTTCTTCCGGAACAGAAGTCGGGCGTTGGGACGCACGCACGGGTATGTATTCACCGGAGCTGTTGATTTCTTTTTCAGTTTTATTTTTTTTAAATTTTGGGCGTACGCTCCAACAGCGCACCGCTTCCACACGGCTCTGCGCGGAGTCAAACAGTAGGTGGAAGCCAGCTGCTGTCGGCCTGAATGTAGACGTCCTACCGAGAAGGAGTTTTTTTTTTTTTTTTTTTTTTTTTGGCCGTTTTGACAAACATCAGTCAAGATTGGATTCGCGAACAAAAAACCAATTTGGCGCAGGCGTTAAAATTACGCTGCGTAAAAGTAGCGTCTCCACTGCTTCCTTCGGTTTAAATTATGAATTGAGATATATATTTTTTTTCTTTCTCCGTGTGTCGCTGACCACTGACCGAATAAGGTCATCAGGAAGACAGAAGCACACGACTCCGGTGCTGCTTCTTGACATGGCTGCACGAGCTGGGACTAGTTTGGTGTTCTGACTACTTATTAGTAAACTGTATTGAGTTGTTTTCTTCTTTTTTTTTTACGGCTGTAGATTAAACCGCCTCATTTTTCAACACAGGATTTCCACGACCTCCTCCCCCCCTACCCCCCTACCCCCTACCACCACCACCACCACCACCCGTGTCTGCTGAGACTGGTGTGGCTGTGAGCAATTTTCAACCGTTTTGCCAAAGGACCTGCACACTGGAGAGATAAACAAAGGATACATTTCAAGATGTATCCACAAGGCCGCCATCCGGTAAGACGCGCTTCCTATCCATGCTCACGTATTTATCACATTGAGTGTGCTTGATTCCCTCTGAAATCTGCCATGCAAAGCGTTTCCCAAAGCAGCTCATCAGATTTTCTATATGCATTTTCTTGTTGCTGCATCATAATATGCACTTAAATGGATGCAGATGGTTTTTGCATGCCTGGAGATATTTACTGAGTCCAAACACTCACATATGACCGTGCTGAACATGAGGACAGGTGGTAGTGGTGGTGGTTTTGATTCATTTAAAAAAATAAATTAAATTTCATATTCAGTGTGAAAGCCTATTCATGTAGTGTTATTAGCTTCTGGAGGTGTGAAGTAGACCCACCTCTGTGGTGTGGTGATGTCTTACTGCAGAGGAGATATTATCCTGAAAGTAATGTGAGGACTATTCAGCTCCTCTCAGCAGAACCAGCAGCACGGGACACAATGCAGAAAATGATGAATAAAACTTTCTTCTGTGTGACTAAACTGTTGTGATTTTTTTTTCTTCTCCCCCTTTCACTACCTCTTTTTTTTTTTCAGGCTCCACATCAGCCCGGCCAGCCTGGCTTCAAATTCACCGTAGCAGAGTCTTGTGACAGGATTAAAGATGAATTTCAGTTCCTGCAAGCCCAGTATCACAGGTAATGATTATTACCAAAGTATGTCAGAGTCAACATTTACTATCTGTTGGATTGTAAAAGGTTCAGGGCTAATATTTTGGTTGTTGACTTGTGCAGGAATGAAAAAAGACCAGTTTTTTATCCTCTGCTGTCAAGTGGTTAAGTGTGAGTGAATTATTGAGGCGATAGCGACGCTTGAAAATGACACCTTGTCTTCTATTTTAGTCTTAAGGTGGAGTATGACAAACTGGCCAATGAGAAGACGGAGATGCAGCGCCACTATGTCATGGTAAGATTATGTTACAATAGGGAGCAATTATGGTTCCAAATTGCAAGGCTTGTTGAAGATCTAGTTGGGGTGGAGTGAGACAGGCTATTGTGATCACCTATGTGGTGGTTAGGGCGGGCTGAGTGTCAGGTACAGGCCTGTGAAAGCCCTCAGGGGGGTTCGCTGTAGCCGGTTGTTACGGAGGAGCTCTTCCTGACAGGCAGGCGGCAGTGGGCCGAGGCTCCATTATAGCACGCCCCTGATCTCCAAGGGTCGACTGCAGCGTTGCCCTCTGTGTGTGCTGATCTGATTATTCTCCTAGGAGACTCCACGCTCAGACATATGCATGGCCATAAATTAGGTGTGAGCTGACGGTGGAGGCCCAGAGCTGCGTGTGGGAAAATGCGCCACAGTAAACAAAATGGAGGACGTGCCGCAGTTTGTTTTCGCTAATAATTTGCAAACCTTTAATTGTTAGCTTTTATTTTAGCAGCCTTTTAGGAAAACATAGGTGTGCCCCTGATGCAAGAAATTAGCTCAGACATGACGCAATCACAAGCTGCTTCTGTGACGGTGTGCTCTGTTGGCCCAGGTAAACACAGCATGATTTAAACCAATACATGCAGGTTTAAATTAAACTTCTTCTTCTTTTTTTTTCATGGGAAAACAACATGTCAGCCTGACAAGGAGGAGGTTAGGTAAACATGTAGGGAAGTATCCCACAGCCAGGACTGGGTGTCAAGTTACGCTATGGCTGTGGGGCTCTGATCTCAGACAGAATGGCTCTCTTGTTTGAGAGTAATTTTCGAAGAAGCTAATGGACTGAATAATGCATTGGCCTCATCAAATAGACGCTGACTGGAAAGCCATTTCTGCCCCGGCTGCCACTTGTGGGCTTCACGGATTACATTTCAGCCAGACAGACTGACCTGGCTGGAAATATCAAGAGTGTTGAGCAATCACGTTACACTAAGTAAACAGACATCATGGAGATCTGAGGGCTTAAGATGGTGATCAATAAATCTAACCCTCTTTCCCCTGCACGCACGACAAACAACCAAATATCGATTTATTGACTATTCACTGTCAGCTGCTCCCTTATTTTTTGTCTGATCTTTATCACCTCTGCCTGTGGAAGCTGGGATTGGACCTGGGTTTTTATCATAATGTTCAAAACCATGTTATGATGTAATTAGTGTAGTGATCAATAGCATTGATTTGTGGCAATTTAAGGAATGTTAGTTACTCTGAAATCACCATTATGAGCGGAAGATGCCTTGTTTGTATATTTTTAAATGTGACTTCACTGATCTGTTTAACCACAATGAAATCTTTGCTTTCATTTCAGTATTACGAGATGTCCTATGGGTTGAACATAGAGATGCACAAACAGGTATGTATCATCATGTTCCTCATATTTTTCAGCTCACTGGTTTTCCACAGTGTCAGGGGATGTCAGATCCAGGAGGAGCCTCTCACAGGCTGTGAACTGAGCACCAGTAATAGGCTGTAAACACGCAGATCTGCCGCACACAAACAAGACAACACAATTGCAACCTTGTACAACCGCTTGTACTATTGTTGTGAACCTTTTTTTTGGAGTGGGGGAGAATTTGCAAGCGGTGTAAAGCCTGGATTTAAATCAACCTTTTGATAAGATTAAAGGTAGACTTTGGCTGGCTTGGCCTTTGACTTAATGATTAAAAAGAGAAGACTGCTGATGGGTCAGTGTTTCTTTAAGACGAACAGTAATTACAAGAGCGGAGCAAAAGTCCGTTAGTCTCTTATTGTGCCCTTATCTCTATCAAAAGATCCTATCTTGTATTGCTCCACAGATCAATCACTCTGATGCCTGAAGCGATAAAGATTGTATGAATGAGTAATCCTGAGATTCCATTGCATGCAGCTCTTAAACCAGTGAGGTTGTCTGTTCCCCTGTGGCTGCCTGGCTTGGTTAATGACAGCGTGGCAGCATGGCGGATTGGCGTGGTAGGGTGATCCATCAGTGTCTGGGCCGAGTGTCACACTGCCACATGTCTGTCAGGGCTCGGGCCGCTCTGATAGCTTCTGTCAGGCACTTATCGCCAACCAGAGGAGAGAGAAGAGAGGGGGGATGGGAGCCGGAGACAAGTTGGAGAATAGCGATGGGGGAGGGGCAACAGCCCAGCTCTGTGTAAACAGGTTAATCGACTGATCCATTTTAGCGCCTGACTTTTATCAGGAACCTCAACAGAGCTGATGGAAGCGCTTGAATAATTCATCAGTGGGGCCCTAACCTGCTGAACGGCGTGTTTGTGAGCAAACAGTGCGGGCCCCATCCGTGCAGCTCCCCCAGCTTACTGCTCAGGCAGGGGAGGAGGAGAAGATGGGGAGTGGTTAACAGGCAGGGTTGGGATGGATTATTGGATGCACACAGGCATATTATTTTCCTGCCAGGAGATTTATTCCATAGTGAGGAAATTCATTCCTCTAACTGTGCCTTTTTCATTACTGTGCAGGGACATAATTCAGATTTCAGAATGCACACAACGGCACAGCTAAGATGGACTGATGTGGTGCTGTTATCTGATCCCTCTCTCAGCCGTGACTGTATGTAGATACGAACGGCTAATTTCTGCTGCATGATGTCAGCCAGTAATTACCGTCATATGGTGCTTGTTTCCAAGAGCAGCTTGGGGTTTGGGCCTTGTATGTTGGTGAGGTCCAGTCAGATTTGGCTGTTACCTGTAATCGTAACACGTACATAAGACTCAAGCCTGCAGGAATCATTTGCTAAGTAGCAAAATATCTGCCATAACCAGTGCCAAAGCAAACTTGGTCAGCCAGCGGTCTGTCTGCAGTGCTCATACAAAAGAGGCATGCAGTGAAAAGTGGTTGGAGAAACCGTGGCTCCCTGAACCATCGCTGCTTCCATATCCCCAATCTGTCATGTGGGACTGGACTGCAGTTTAATAATTCCAGGGTGTGAACTGTTGGGTGTCAGGTCCACTTACATAAACAGAGAGTTACTGTATTGTATTTAAGATGTGGCATAGCAAAGCCGGTTATGGTCTTGTTTTTGTTAGAATAAGTTTATTGTTTTTAAGATTGAGTCGCCCTTTGGACAGAAAAAAAAAAAAAATCGGTCTGCTGCAGCTGACAAGGTTAATCAGCATAATGACTCATGTATCCATTTAGGCAGGCTTTTGGCTTTGCTCAGATCAATACAGATAACTTTAAATGCCAATTAGAAATTTATTCTGGACTTGCTTCACACTAACAAAGACCATGAGGCTTTGTGCAATATGTCGGTTAAGTGGAAACATCATTTTCTGACTTAGACAAGCTGCTGGTACTAGTTGGATTTTCTTCTTTCGAGAAAAATCAGGAGTCAGGCAGTGCTGTCATCTTGGACAAATTGCCAGCCCTCTGAATAGGACTAGTGAAGTATTGTTTATAGATGGATCATGTGACCAGAGCCACCAGTTGTTTTCCCTCTGCATTTAATCCTCATCAGTGTCTCGAGTCCATTTTCCCATTGCTGATAGCAACAGGCGAATACCTCTCTGCACACCATTGACAAGCCAGCCTGAGAGTGCTCTTAAAGTGGTGCTACACAGGTCCGAGTACCTGTAATTGTGTAGCAGCAGTGTAAAGCTGGCCTCTCAAGGACCAAGCTGTCATCTACTTAAAGTGACAACAGCCCCATTTTTATCTGCCAGCAGAACAAAAAAAAAAAAAAAAAACCTCCCAGCACTGCACTGTATCTATTTTGACAGCAGCGGCGAGCTGAGTTGATGCCTTTTCCATGTATTTGCATGTTGTGCTGCGAGAGTGTAGAGGCTGCCAGTTGTTTAGGGCACAGTGGATCAGTCACCTCCTGACCTCTCCCAGCCAGCTGTCACCATGACACTAAGCTACAGAGGAATGGACTGTGCGCTCAAGGCCTTTTCACAAATCCTGTCAAATGTTCGACTGCTATTTACATGGCTTATCTCAACAAACATGGATTATACAGGCCCTGTAGCTTTTCAACCATTTCTGAGGGTCTTCTTCAGCTCTTTCCAGAGCACTTACTATGGCGCATTAATACTAATGCCCATAAAACCTTTATCTAACCCTTTCAGTGCTTTATTAGTTGTAGGTCACATTTATTGTGTCACTGGAGACCGCCGTTCAGTCTCCCTCTTGTCTGAAGGCAATAATCAAGTTATAATCAGTGTTATCTTATGGACTATTGTACTCTCTAACACATGCTACCATATATTATTGCTTCTGATCCCAGGCTTCGCTTTGTTTCACCTGATATTTCATCTTCAGTTTGTTGTTTGTCCTGCTGGCTTGCCTGGTTAAGTGGCTATCCATGTTGCAGCTTGGGTCAGCAGGTCTCGTTCTGTTGGACATTACTCTCCAATCTCTCTGGCTCTGCTCAGAGGTAATATGTCTGGCTGCCAAAACTGCCTGGCATTTCTGCCATGTGTAATAAATAAGCTGGCGGTCTGCAAAGTACATTGTGTGTGCTGCTCCAAATGAAAAATCTGAGAAAATCCCTGTGATGTGTTTGTGTTCCGCAGTGGCCCTGGGTTGAACTGCAGCTCATAAATTCCATAGATGATGTAGCTTTGGCACTGTTATTTTTCTGCTCCCAGTGCAGAGCTTGAACCTGAGAGTCTCATCTCCCATCCCTGGAAGGAGAAGGAGGCAGAACAAGCCGGCTGTGCAGTGTTTTTACAGGAGAGGGGGTGGATCACACCCCCCTCTGCACACCTCCTCCCATTGCTCTTTTTATCCACCATTCATTTGGTACGTTCATGTGATCGACAGGCTGAAAATTCAATTTAATGACCTGCCTCCAAGCACGTAATATGATTTTAAAGCCTGTTACGGTCAAGCAGAGGTGCCATTTGCATAATGATCCCAGCAAGATAGGGCTGCAGCCGTTGCCATGGCAGTTGGTAGACAAGCAGAAGAATGGAGGCAGGAGGCTAGGAGGGTGGTGAGCTGGGCACTTGATTGCAGAGAGAAATGGCTCTGGCTTCATTCTTGGAAAGGCTGAGCCTTAGCAAACTGCACTCTTAACGCAGACTGGTCGTTGTCTTTTAATGGTATTGATTCTAAATTTAAGGTGTGTTGCCCTCAAGGTTGTTATGGTTCATCATCTTTGCTCTCTGTGCAGTTATAATTGTTAATGTAAATTGCCTACACTGTCACATGTAAGTAAACAAAGCAGTCTAGTTAGTGGGCCTCCCTTCCTGGGGTGTGGTTGTGTGGTTTAACTCTGAGGTTAACTGCAGGACAGTGCAGTTGCAGATGAGGGGAAGGAGGGCAGAGTGAGAGAGGATCCTCTCAACACAGCAGCACTCTGCCTGCTCATATCCGTTTAGCATGGAGTGCACTCTCAGCACAGCTGTGCTCCATCCCCCTGGGCTCTCCTAATGTTTTAAATATTTCAAATGTCAATATCACGCTGTTTAGAGGATGTTGAGTCAAGCAGTTCTGATTGCCGCAGTAATTGACTTAATCGGTGTAAACATTAAAGGCGGGGTTATATGAAGTCACTGTCTGTTTCATACTTTACCGTCTCATTTTCCTCCCCTTTTGTTTTCCAGACGGAGATTGCCAAACGGCTCAACGCAATTTTAGCTCAAATTATGCCTTTCCTGTCACAAGAGGTGAGTTCTGAATATGGCTTCTAAACAGTGTCACAGTTTAGTACCAAGATAAAGCCATTTGTTTTTGCTTGTATGCTGAAGACTTAAAAAAAAAATCTGGTTTAACAGTTTATTTGAGTAATTGTATGTGAGGGCACTTTCAGAATTCCAGTAATGCTATGAAAATTAAGTGTGAAATTCACAGATAAGTAAGTGTGGGTGTGTGATAGATGTTGGCATATCCCAATAATCTTTTGTAAATGTCTTCCCACAGCACCAACAGCAGGTTGCTCAGGCAGTGGAGAGGGCTAAGCAGGTGACTATGACTGAGCTGAATGCTATCATCGGGGTACGTGGACTTCCCAATCTGCCTCTCACCGTGTGTATACTCCCTTTTATTCCTTTATTTGACTTTGGGTTGGGGCAAATCTGCACATAAAATGCTTTGAATAGTACTTGTTCATGCACCAAGTAGTCTCAGCTGTTTAGTGTACAGAATGTGAAACAGTTATTGTGCAGATTTGCTTCTTCTTGAATCATATGTGCTCATATTAATATTTTTTTCTAACTTCATACCATATTCTTCACCAATAAATTCAACTATATATATACATAATAAGTATAGCTCTCCAGAGCCGGTCTGTTGCTTCAGCTTTGGTCTCGGTGGCATCTTCACTGCCTTGTTGTGTGTTTATAAATGCGAGTCTGAGAGCTCTTGAGATCCCCTCCGCAGCCCATATTGCTTTAATTGGCTAAGGTTTTAACGAGGAGCCTCATCCCTCACTGTTGACCTGGATAGCTGTGGGAATTAAAAGGCTGAGGGTGAACAGAACACAGCCAGCGCTGCAAGCTAGCAGAGACAATACAGACAGCAGTCAGCCATCACGGCTCTGCTGCACAGTTCTTTGCACAGCGCAGCACTGAGCAGTAATGTATGGTGTTCATCACTGCTTCAAAGCACCATCTGCTCCTCATTGATCAGCCGTACTCACCCTGCCCTCCTCAAACAGAAGTGATGGGCTTCACCTACGATACAAAGCTCCGGCTATCACTGATCTTATTACTACAGTTGAATGCTTAATATGCACGAGAGGCAGGCCCAAAAGGCTGACTTGATGACTGGGGACACTTATTGGAATTCAATTAATGCCCCCTTGGTGACCTTTTGTTCTGAGATAATTGCTCCCTTGAATTTGTCTGAGTCGGTGTCTTGAGGTGATGGAAAACTGTTTGTTTTTTTTATCTGTTGAACTGAAGCAGATGCTTTATTACACTTTCACCAAAGCAGAGCAGCTGCAAGCAGCAGTTGTTCCTAAGAATAGCAAATTTGATTTGTGGCTCCTTCCTGTGTAGGTGATTTTCATATTTAGAACAATATAATACTGGCATATTGCCGTACGTTTGAATTTGTAGCTGTGATCCTGTCACTTTGGATCTCTGTTGGTCTATAATTTAAAATTGGCAGCATTAAAAATCCATGTTTTATGAAATATTGACGAGCCCATTCATGATTTTAGTGTGCTGTCCTGTGTGGCACCAGGACTGTTTTATGAAACAGTGAGGCCTCATGTCGGAGGAGGTGGAAATGTAGCTACTGTATGTTTTACGAATACCTTTCCATTAGTTATTCATTAGGGAGAAGCTCTGTAGGCATGCCAAAACCCTCATGTATATTGTAAAGTAAGGTGGGGTGAAAGAGCGTGCCAGGCAGACAGGCAGCATCCAGGAGCCAGCTGCATGTCTTATTGATGGAACTGAGGGCCATTAATAGAATGCAACTAGGGCAGCTGCTTGTGTTGAGATGAACCTGACTAGTGTTGCTTCCTGTCCACAAAATATTAAAGTGTACAAGAGGCAGTTCAGATAAGCCCACCTTTCTCAATGTAAGTGGCCACCTGGATAATCCTTCACTCTTTGTTTTCAAAGGGTGCTGAATGATGAGAGAAAAAAAAAAAGTCTTTAAGACCATTAACTGCAGTATATAGTAATAATGGAGAGCAAGCATACATAGCAGCTCCAGTCCTGACCACTCTCTGTCCTCCTTTTCAGCAGCAGCAAGCTGCCTACCCAGCTCTCATGGTCAGTGGCATCCACAAATATCTGTCTGTACCAGGCTGTTGTTAATGGACTTGGTGTGTGCGCACATCTGGGCTTGAAGGGCTTGTGCATGTTGCATGGCACTTTTCCTGCCCAAGTGCTACACTTCACTATAGTTGGTGTTTTAGCACACCCGAGACTACTATAATACATTTGCTCAATTTTGCCTGTGTGTGTTTTTTTTTCTGAGGCTGCACTCAGTCTGAGGAAAAAAAAGAGGCAAAGAGTAGGTCTTTATCTTGGAATATTAAATTAGAGGAAATGGCCCAGACTCCTTTCTTTATTTATTATTGTCTTCATTTATGGCCCTCTAATGAGGGATCTTGCTGATCAACCATGCTTATTACCCATCAGTGCCTCATTAAACACAATGAGCAAGGATGGCTCTCCCCTGCCAATGAACTGGCTCCTTAATTTCCCTCATGGACACAATATTATAACACACTCACTCTCTCTTGGGCTCTCTGTTCTTTCTCTCTGTCCTGGGTACATTTTGTAATTGGATTGACATCTGCCCCGTGGAACAAAGGGCAAGGTTGCAAGTTAAAAACTATTTTCTAATCTAGTCCTGTCTGCTTCCAGGGCAGATCATACAAAAGGCAAGAAGCAATTAAAAAGACCCTCCTGATATTATTTTTCAGGACATTTGAAAGCCAGTTCCAACTGACTTAATGTATTTTTTACTACAGTATGTGTTAGGCCTGCGTACCACCTTATTCTGTGTGTTGTGCCTCCTCTTTAGTCATTACAAAGCTTCTAATATTCCTGAAATGGCCATAAATGGCCACTGATTGAAGTCCGTCTTGTAAAAGAGAGGTGCATGCTGTAACAGCAGCTGAATTATTCAGCTGGCTCGTAGACGGGTAATAAATTGCTGATGTTTTTATTGGTGTCTCAGCTAAGTATTATTTAACCTTGCTTTAAACTGCTTACTTCCATACTGAGTGCCTTTTAACTCCCATCTATTTCCCTGTGCCTTTCAAATATTGATGGTGAATATTGGAGGGTTGACTGAGTGCCAGCATGGGACCCCTGGTCCTGGCTCCCACAGCAGCCTTCCAGACGCACACTCAAAAACACACTCAAAGACTCAGTGAGAGGGAAGGAGTGCCAGCTTCTGGCACTTAGCGTTCCCTCAGTCTCTTAAAGTTTGGGTGTGCAAATGATTCATGTTCTGTCAATCCAGGGATGTGAATATATGAGTGGTTAACAGGCACTGGTTGTGTTTTTGAAGTGTTTAAAAAGCAGGTATTGTTTAGCCCACAGGCTGACAGCTTCCTGTACAGCTTCATGTTCTGTAATGCTCAACTCACTGATGGCACGGGGAGTTCTGTGGCACTGCAGTATGAAATGCACCAGTTTACCTGATGTAAAAGGATCTTTCTCTGTGTTGAGCTGTGGTCGAATCAAAATTGGTTTTGCTGTGTTTTGTTCATGTAGAGTTTTCAAAAATGTATATTGTTTTGTTTTCATTTCATTGTGCACTTCTAACACTGTGTGACTAAAAGTCTCAAGCCCTGCATCTCATACATTAGACGTGTTGAGAAGATTGTTAGTCATAATTTCTACTCTCCTCAGCACAGATCTAGGGCTTATGCCACCCTGGTCTGGTATGGAAATAGCACTGAGGGGGATTGCTGTCTGTTCCTGACAGTAATAGATGTGTGAATGTGCTAATATCATCTGGGGTTTAACTGATCAGCCTCGTGTTTAGTATGTGGTTTCTCCTTGCTTTTTCCCTCCGACCCACTTGGTGTCTGTCTGTCTATTTCCTTGTCAACTTACAGCAGCAGCAGCTTCAGGCACAGCACCTCTCCCATGCTGCTCACGGTCCTCCAGTCCAGCTGCCACCTCACCCCTCAGGCCTGCAGCCGCCTGGCATCCCCCCTGTGACAGGCTCTGGATCAGGCCTGCTGGCGCTGGGCGCTCTGGGCAGCCAAGCCCACCTCCCCGTAAAGGATGAGAAGAACCACCATGATCTGGAACATAGAGGTGAGGAGTCAACATCCGTCACATGTCCAATTGGGTATTAACTGTCTGACCTGTTTATTTGGAAGAAATGAAATGTATATTAATTTGAACACTATTGGAAAGATGTTAAACAGGCAAAAACCAATTTAGTGTGGAGTGCGTCTCACTCCCTAGAGCAGAATCGTAGGGCCCTTAGGTGAGGAGCACATCCTGTCTGTTCACATTCTGTCTGGGTAATGAGCTGGTACATTCCCAGCCCATGACTGCATAAGCTATTCACCAACTCCAATACATGGCGATAAGAGGGGCCTTGTGCCCTGCAGTTGATTCTCACACATTCAGCCAGAAGCATCTGTTATGATGTGCTAACTGACTTGTTTTTCCCTTTGCTCCACTTGCTTTCATCATCACCTCGACTGCCATTGTGATGTCTGCGACACAGAGAGCACGGTGAGTGTCCAAAACCGCAACTGCTTTTGTTGCAGGGTTTGTTGGTTTCGTAATTCATTGCTTCTTTTTTTTTTCTTTTTTTTTCATCTCCGCTCCAAATGTTTGGTAAAAGATTCTTGCTAACTGCATGCTATCGCTGATTTCATGCGCTGTTGTAATCTGCTTTCAATAAAATGATTAATGGAAAATGAGGTTTGGAATATAAATCCTGTGTGTTTAATCCAGAAGGGAAATGACTGGTATCATGCTGGAGAGATTAGAAGCCTTGTAATTTCATCACAATTAAAGAAGGACTTGGACTTCCCCTTCTTAAAGGATTTATTTGATCCCTTCTACTGTCTCCCTTGTTTACCAGCTCACTCTTTCTTCTTCCTTGGCATGTGATGAATATTTATGAACACAAATGGAGAGTTGTTTTGTTTTCTTTTTCTCCACCCCATCTGGCTGGACCTGCTAAAGCGTTTTATTTGAAATGCTGCGATCTCTGATGGCTTGTGATGGGCCCGTGAGATTGTGTTTCTGTAGACTGGGCCAGCTGAATGGGTGCAGTCATGTCTGAAGAAATGGAACTCCTGGGGCGATTAGCAGGCCTGTTTTGTTTCTGTGCTCTCGTCCCAGGTCATCTGATAGTAGAGTGGTGACTTTGGTTAATGAGTCACACTAAGCATCTCTTTAAAGGTCAGCCATTATGCAGACAGTGGCCCTTTGCCCAGACTGCTAGTCCATCAGCCATTGTTCGCGTTTCTGGGTTGCCGCTGACTTAGTCCATGTTGTTGCTTTGGTCCTCAAATGAGGGACAGAGGGAATCAGGAGAACTTGGCAGTTTACAGGCAAATGGCAAACTCCTGTGAAAGCCGCTGGACACCTGCCTAGTGCCTCCCATTCTGTTGGCGTTTTGAGTGAGCTGTCCCAGCTTGTGTGGGCAGGCTCCATGAAGAAGCACCAGTCAGTCCCACGCTGCCGTGCCCACTGGCAGGATATAGATTCTCTTTCTTTATCAGAGCTCAAAGCCTGAGCTGACATGGTGCCCAAGCGCGCTGCGGCAATCAATGCCCAGTGCCCACAACATATAGTTTCTTTCTCTCTCTCTCTCTCACTCTTTCTCCCTGTGTCTCTCCTCCCCTCTCCCTCTCACGCTTAGCCTGACTGACTCTGGAGAAAAGGCCCTCTGTTCAGCCACAACACACTGCTCATGTCCCTGTGAGGCTGTTTGTTGTCCAGTTATGAGGAGGAGGGAGCCCAGCTCAGAAAACAAGCTCTCCTCCTTTCAGTTCAGATAACAGCCCATTCTGTTGTGTGGCCAGGGACAGGCTTGTGTGTGAGATTGGGCTTGGCTGGTATCAGGGTACTGTGTGGAGCTGGCCTACAGCTGCATTTTAAGAGTCTGCTGTATCCATCGTTGTGTGAATAAGGCATTTTTTAGTGTTTGGATTGGCACAGTGTGTTCTCTGTGAATTTGTAATGGATGAATGACTTGCTGCTCTCTTTTATGAAAGAAGACAAAATGGTAATAAAGCGTGTTTGGTTTTCCCTTCGCAGAATAACTCTATATCCCCATCAGAAAGCTTACGCGCAGCCAGCGAGAAGCATCGCAGCTCCTCTGACTACAGTTTGGACTCCAAGAAACGCAAAGTGGAGGAGAAGGACAGCATGAGTAGATATGTAAGTCACGGCATGAGTAGATATGTAAGTCATTAAAGAAATAGTTGAACATGTTGGGAAGTATGCTTACTTTGCCAAGAGTTGAATGAAAAGGTCTGTCAATTATGAAGCTACAGTGGGAAGACAAAAAAAAAAAATCGTACCTCTCACCTTTTATCTTGTCCATACAAAAACCCAAATAAATTTTAAAAAAACCAAGTCTTGGTTTTACATTTGGGGTTATGTGCGGGAAAATCTTTGGCAGATAACAGTGACTTCCTGGAGTCTCTGTTGGTTGCCTGGCAACCTTACAGTGACAACAAGACTCCAGGAAGTTAGTGCCCCTGGCTCCAGACTCATCCAACTCTCAGCAAGAAAGCAAATAAGCTTATATCCCAAAATTTCAAAGTGCTCCTTAGGCCCCCCACTGTGACCTGAGATGTACTTTGAATATGTCTGCTAAGTTGACTGGTTTGGTTGTTATCTTTACAGGACAGTGATGGAGAGAAAAGTGATGACTTGGTGGTAGATGTGTCTAATGAGGTGAGCAGCATAGCATGTAATTGCAAATGGAATATTGACATGCACTGACGTGTGGCTGTTACATAAACATGAAAATCTATTGCTGTGTTTCTCCAGGATCCTGCCACTCCACGGGCAAGTCCAGCCCATTCGCCACCTGAAAATGGCATTGATAAGCCCCGCCCTCCCAAGAAGGACACCCCCAACAGCCCTGCATCAGTGGCGTCCTCTGGAAGCACCCCATCCTCCAAGGCCAAGGAGCTCAGTCATGTAAGACATCAAGAGAGTTGTGGACAAACTAGGACAGAAAGGGTTTTAACTGAGAATTGCAGAGAGAGCAAAGGGATATATGCAAATAGATCTAGGACGTTTTCTGCAGTGGATTAGGAATGGCTGTCGGGGCTTTAAGTGCATGACTAAACGTCAGGGATAATATTGTCCCGCATCAGGATCAGTCAGGTCTTCTCTGTTAATAGCTCAATGTATTTAACTATTCCAGGATTTTTTTCCCTCTGCCTCACTAAAAGATTAAAGCCAAAGCAGTAAGGGGATAAAAACGGCCCCATCTCCATTGTGACCATAATAGGTTTTAGAATAAATAGCAGTTTATGGCTCTGCAGGACTATGAGGGTTGTCAGAATTAGATTGGATTAAGTTCAGTTTGCTCTCAAATTGTCAGTCTGCACAGTGCCTGGTTTCCGGGATTGTGAATGTGCTTGCTCTTTCGTTCCCTTGACAGAATGACAAATCCTCCACGCCTGGTCTCAAATCCAACACCCCCACCCCCCGCAACGATGCCCCCACCCCTGGCACTAGCTCCACTCCTGGGCTCAGACCCATCCTGGGCAAACCACCAGGCATGGAGGCTCTTGGTTGGTAGCATTCTCTTTTTTTCCCTCGAAATGGAGATAATCTTTTTCCATTCTTTACCAGTGTACAGCTATGTCACATACTGATATCTATCTACTGTTTTTGTTTGTAGCAGCTCCAGCTTTGCGTACCCCCCTGTCCATTGCAGGCTCCTATCCTACCCCTTTTGCTATGATGGGCCATCACGAAATGAACGGAGGCTTGACTAGTCCTGGGGTGTATGCTGGTCTGCACATCTCCCCTCAGATGAGCGCTGCAGCAGCAGCAGCCTATGGACGCTCCCCCATGGTAACAACTTTTCCAGCTCTTTTGTCCAGCTATGCAGGTTTTACTGTAATCACAGGTTAGTACCAGAACTGTTGTTTGAACATTTTTATATTGTTGTCTCATAGGGGTTTGATCCTCATACTCACATGAGAGCCCCGGGCCTTCCAGCCAGTCTCACATCCATTTCTGGCGGCAAACCGTAAGTGTCTTACCAAACGTGTTGCGCTCATACATTTTTAAAAACGGCAGTGATGTCAAACACTTACACGAGCCCATCTTTTCCTTCAGAGCTTACTCCTTCCACGTCAGCGCAGATGGCCAGATGCAGCCTGTGCCCTTCCCACCCGACGCCCTGATCGGCCCCGGTATTCCACGCCATGCTCGTCAGATCAACACACTGAGCCACGGCGAGGTGGTTTGTGCTGTTACCATTAGCAACCCCACACGTCATGTCTATACTGGTGGCAAAGGCTGTGTCAAAATCTGGGACATCAGCCAACCCGGCAGCAAGAGCCCCGTGTCCCAACTGGACTGTCTGGTGAGGACGCGTCTTTATTCACGTTTCACTCATCAGAACCTTTTCTTTTTTCTACACTTTGTTCTTTTTGTGCAGTTGTTTCAGAAAATGTAAACTGTTTATACACAATCTCATTCCATTAACAATGGAATAATCCTTTGTTATACATGAGGACCACATCCCACTTGACAGTTTGACAGCAAATGCATTGGTGTACAAATGCAGCTGATGCTTTTACTCAGCGTTTGTTTAAAATAGATGAAAGTCGTTCTGGCAACAACCAATAAAAAGATAAACATCACACAACATTTCCCGATAATTCATAGTTGGCTTGTAATGTGAACATCATCGAATAAATATGTAAATTCAACAAGCTGAAAACTTGTCCACTCAGTGCGGATTAGGTTTGAGAACACCCTTTAGTTGATTTATTATGATGGCAGGACTTTCATCTGTTTTCCCACGATTTGTTCCTAAATCTCTCTCTGGCTCCACTGCCCTGAACATGTATTGATTCGCTTTGTCCTCTGTGCAACAGAACAGGGATAACTACATCCGCTCCTGTAAGCTGCTGCCTGATGGTCGCACATTGATTGTTGGAGGCGAGGCCAGCACATTGACCATCTGGGATCTGGCCTCTCAGACACCCCGCATCAAGGCTGAGCTCACCTCCTCAGCCCCGGCATGCTACGCCTTGGCCATCAGCCCCGACGCCAAAGTCTGCTTCTCCTGCTGTAGCGATGGAAACATTGCCGTTTGGGACCTGCACAACCAGACTCTCGTTAGGTTGGGAGAAAAAGACTTATTCACACTGTGTGGGCTTTGGCCCCACAGCAGAGTTGCTCTTGTGTGTGAGTTCTTTTAAAAATGGATGTCAATAAATGTTTGTATGCCGTCTGACTTTGTTTGTAGGCAGTTCCAGGGTCATACGGATGGTGCTAGCTGTATTGACATATCTCATGACGGCACTAAGCTGTGGACAGGCGGTCTCGATAACACTGTTCGCTCCTGGGATCTGAGGGAGGGTCGACAGCTGCAGCAGCATGACTTCACTTCACAGGTACACCCCTGTAACATAGACGACACACACACTCAACCAGACTTATTGTGAAGAGTGGTTTCCTTTCAGCTCCAGAACTAATAATCGGTCTGTCCCATGTCCAGATCTTCTCCTTGGGCTACTGTCCGACTGGAGAGTGGCTCGCTGTGGGTATGGAGAGCAGCAATGTGGAGGTGCTCCACCATTCAAAACCTGACAAGTATCAGCTCCACCTACATGAGAGCTGTGTCCTCTCCCTCAAGTTCGCCTACTGTGGTATGGACAAGCACAAAGAAAAGAGATGATGTTGACTGTACTTAACTGGGAAGGGGCCTTACCCTGTCCTATTTTATTTAGGGCTAAAACTGCACTGAGTATTTTACAGTCATTGTGTTCCTTAAGGTTACAGATGTAATGACTTTTCATTTGTAGTTATTCTACCTTCCACTTCTTAGTTCAAATTGGCCTGATGGCATTGTTTTTTTTCTTTGCAGGTAAATGGTTTGTAAGCACTGGGAAGGACAATCTGTTGAACGCTTGGAGGACTCCTTATGGCGCCAGCATATTCCAGGTATGCAGATCAATACACTCTGTCTGCAGCCAGGCCAAAAGTATGCACAGTAGTCTCTGAGAGGAAGGGCACAGCGACCGCTGTCTGACAGGACTATCCTATCAGTGAAAACTGAACCTGAAATATTGACCTGACAAAGAAGTCTTTTTGAGGGCCGTCAGGCCAGAACCTGATGTCGCTGCAATCTAATCTTGCCCTGTAGTCAGCTAATCTTCTCCACTTAACTTTAAATGTAGCTGAGTATATTATCTGCCTCCAAGACTAAAATGTTTTTTATCTTTCTTTTTCTCCTAACAGTCCAAGGAATCCTCATCTGTCCTGAGCTGTGACATCTCGACAGACGACAAGTATATTGTGACAGGCTCTGGTGACAAGAAGGCCACTGTATATGAAGTGATCTATTAGAACAGACTGCTTTGGATCGGAGCATGTTCATGCTCAGGAGCAGTAGACTCTTCCTCCATCTACCTTCCCTCACACAGACAGCATGGATGTTGCGTGCAGCCCCGGGTGGATGGGCAGGAGGTTTGGCAGTGCCAGACTGTAATGGATGGTGGCGCTGTTGAGGCCCTGGAAGTTGTGTCCTTCGGCTCTGCCCTTCCTCACTCATAAAACTAACACTTGTACAGCGAGTGCAGTTTCCCAAGGCACTAAGAAGAAAATAATGTCTTGCTGTTTTTCTGTTTGTTGGATATTTCTTTTTTATTCGTCCTTTTTAATGTGGAGATAAAGTTCCATGACACAACTAGAAGCGGCGCTTCGCTCTGGAGCTTCTCCTTGGAGGTCCTGTGAAAAGTGTACATAATGGAGTAATAAAAGGCCTTTTATAGATTTATATTTTGGTGTCCAGTTACGCTTGTGATGGTTCTTTCTTGTTCTCTCCGTGATTTTCTGTCCCCTCTGGGGATGGAAATTAGATTAGGACTTTGTAAGAGGATATTCTATTTCAGTTTTTTTTCCCTCCTTGGCTTTTTTTTCATGTTCGTTGTCCAGAATGACCTTTTCGGAAATCTAATTTGGATTTTTTTCTCCCTGACAACGGCTTTTTCCCCCCTTCGCTATTTGCTGTAACACAGACATTTGTCCCATGGATTTTAGCAGTAGAGAATCTGGAAAGGCCCTTTTTTCAGACCGGAGGAAGGAGAAAATCATGGTTTCCAGTTACGTCTAACCTTTGGCCCAGGTCAGCAGAAATTCAACTTATTAATGAAGACCTATCACTGAGCACTGGCTGCTTTCTATGACATGGAAATGGATATCTATCAACTGGAGGACTGATGGGTTTTATGTGGAAGCAGCTGTGACTTGAGCTCAGTCTGTTGACTCAACTATTGTACGAAAATTCATGACTCCACTCAGCAAAGTTCAGTCATCAGTCTAGGAGAGTTAATTATTATACTCTCGTTTGACGGCCTGTGACTGATATGCAAGACTTACAGGGTTACTCATAAAGGTGGCAGGCAAAGCCATTACCACATTTGACATTTTGGGTATACTGTTTGCTTTCTTCAGTATTTCATAATATTCCACTACAATCTTCTCATAGACAGGAATGGTCTCTGCATCAACACAAGTTAGACTGTGTAGCATACACGTGTCATCATTCATAAGGATTGTACAGCTGACAGTTGTTGATAAATCAATAAACTGTTTTTATATAAAAATCATCTTGACTGGATTTCTATAGTGCTGTTGCCTTGCTGCTGTTGGAGGTTTTTAAGGAATAGTTAAAATAACATTTGGGTAATATACTTGTTAGCTTTCTTGTAGAGAGTTAAATCACAAGATGCATAACGCAGGAATCCAGCGTAGCACTGAGACTGAAAATAAAGAATCTCTTTTCTATTTTAATGCAACAAAATCTACCTACCAGTCAATTTAATGCTAGTTAAATTTTACATTGTTTATATAACCGCAACTGGTTTACATGCCCAACTGTTATGACTATTATTTTTTGGCTGCGCTCTGTAACTTCCCGATTTTTATGTTGATTGTCTGGCAAAAATGACAGTGACGACTCCAGGACGTTAATGCATCCGTCCAAGAAACAGTCCAGCATAAAAACCATTTGCCATTTTTATTCTTTGGGTTTTGGACTAAACAAGCAAGGCATAACACGTTAATTGGTGAGCTTTAAAGGAGCTGGTAGAGAGACTTTGTCACTGCTGGACAAAGCACATCAAGCTATTTCTACCTGTTTCTTGTCTTTGTGCTAAAGTAAACCAACTGGTTGCCTGCTGTAGGTTAATATTTACCAAACAGCCACCTAACTCTTGGCAAGAAAGCAAATAAGCTTATTTTCCAAAATGTGTAACTATTCCTTTAAGCTAGGCAGTTTTAGATTGAAAGTCACTGATTAATATTTGTTTTTGTGCTGCAGCAAACAGTGGATGAGGGGGTGTAAATTGGCTATAGCAGTGACTACTGTTGATTACACCAGTAACTGAGAGAATTACACTACTGTACATGCATGCATTGACATGCTGAATGTCTCTTGGCTCTGTTTTTCTTGTCTGAAAACCAGAAATATGTCCTCAAAGTCCCCATCGCCCTGTGTGTTACTACCGAGGGCTCTCCTTTGCTCTAGTCTGCATCTAGAGTACATACAATCTTATTCACTGGCTCTCCTCTCCTTGAAAGTAAATGGAAGTACATCAGCAAATGGCTGGAAATGCATTCAGATAGGAGCTGACAACTGTCTCAGGAGAACCGCAGACATGAGAGGAAGACATTCTGGGTGCTGTTAGAGAGGCTGCTAGGGACGTCTGGCATCGGATTTAACTCAGAAAATTACTGGGCTTCCATTAATATTTGAGAGATGTACTCTGTGGAGCTTACAAAGTCACGGCGTGCTGTACCAACTGTGGTCACTGTCAGCTACCACCTTTTTTTTTTTTTTTTTAAATGTTTGTATCCATGTATGGTGGCAGCTATAAAATCACAGCCATTTCAGAGTGATACAATAAGGCAGAGGTTTTATGCAGTGCCACTTCAGAAATATGACGCAAACACCGCTCTTCAGTTCTCTTGAGTGGTCTTTTGGTAGCTGAATACTTTTGGGGGGGGATGAGGTGAATGGTCCAGTCCTTCCACTCCAGAGCAGCACTCTTCTAGGACTCTGTGCTTGAAGCTGTGAGCCCTTCATATAGCTTCCTCTTCAGAGATGTTGTTGTTAGATTATAATAGCAGGGCCGGATGCTTTCAGCATGGGGCCAGCCGCCATGCTTCGCTCTCACGGGCTCATTTGTTAAAGGCTATAGTCTTTCTATTCCCACATTGCTGAAGTGTGTACTTCCTGTGTGCATTTGTAGCTTAAGCTCCTTGCTCAAGTACAATTTTCTTCCTCACTTAATCAAACAGTGGAATATCTGCAGATGAAAAGTTGTACCTCTGAGTGCCTATTGCTGGACATTGAGGGGGTCATTGTCTCGCCTTCCGCTGATCTACCGCTCAATGGAAGGCTTTCAGCAGGTTCTCATGCAAAAGCCCACGCTGCCCTGCTCTATTTAGAGAAGGGCTACAGTGCAGACTAAGAAGCTAGAGTGGCCTAAGTGTTTTACAACAGCTCTAAACATAAGAACATAGTCCAATTCCCTACTTCTGCGCGGATTGTTAGAGCCAAGACTCAAAGACCATACAGAAATTCAAGGGGGGTCTGTAATGCCAATATGTGGACTGTGTGAATGTTTTTGAGCTTGTTTTAGCTCCCAGGCACTGATCACAGTCCACCAGAATTCTGGCTGGTTCTTTTGGCTGGCATTCTGTTTTCTACCCTCCCCCATCCATCACACAGAGAATCAGGGTTTTTCTTTTTTTTTTTTCAACAGCGAGGGACTGGCACCATGCTGAAATGCAGAATAATAATCCCCTAATCACCTGAGTATTTCCAGTCCTAGGTTTTTATCTGCAATGGATGTGAAAGCCCCCAGTGCCTAGTGATTACAGCATTTGATCTGGGTAATAATGTCTTCACTGTTGCCCTGCCTAGGGCCTGAAGGCAGCACAGCTCTAATCCACAGTGCATTCTAGTGGAATCGCATTACACAAAGACCACCAGGGTTCTCCTCTAGAGGGGAGGAGTGGGGGGGTTAAAGGAGGAGGTTGCCATGGAAACAAGCTTCTCTCTCTCTCTCTCTCTCTCTCTCTCATGCAGACACACATGCACACACACATATAATGCACACGCACACACACACACACGCTCTCTCCTGGGATAGATAAGCAAAGGACAGGTTCTATGTTTACTTTCCACGGACCCTCCAATCCCTGAGCAGGCTGAGCCCTGATAACATGAGGCCTGTACAGCCACCGACCACTGACAGCAGATAAGCACTCCAGCAGAGCAGAGCAGTCATCACCCTCCAACCAGGATGAACAAACCTGGGAGACCCGGATTCATTTGGATTAGGCCGGATTGCTGCTGCCGCTGCCGCCGCCGCCGCTGCTTTCGCTGCTGCCGCTGTGTTCAGACTACTGATGTTCACAGGACTTTCTACATGAGAACTAGATGTTGCACTTCACCCCGTGGAGTCTCAGACTTTAGTGGAAGGACACAGCAGTGGACTGGATGCTATTTTAGATATTGAGGTCGAGAGACTGTCTGCACTGGGCAGGTTTGTGTCACTGCAGCTGGAGGACCATGAACCTAGAAAAACTAAATTCCTCCTAATGTTTCCCGAGGAGAGATACCGCATATTATCAGTACGCTGCTCATCATTTTCTAATGTCTACTCTTTTTGTAATGGCTCTTTTTCACTAGAAGGCTGGAGAACTATCAGGACATTCCTTTGTATTAGTTCCAAGTATCCACTAAAATCCAGTAATTCAATACTGGGAGTAATTAGATTTGTGTGATACTAATGCCCCAAGAAGGAACCAACAAGCTCTTTGATGTTGAGATCAAGACAACTACAAGTACTTCTTTATTATGTGCATTATGCTAACATGCTAATTATTTTTCCACACACATTCTTTGATTAAGGCACAGCTGGAGGTGTATAAGCAACATGACTAATTACAGAGGAAATGGTGGTATCGGGCTAAAGTGGTGGGAGCTGGATTTCCCTTTGGCCCTTTCTTCTGCCTGTGTTTACTTCTAATATGTCCTTTTTTTTTTTTTTTTTTAGAAAGCTGATTAAATCTTGATCACATGCTCTGAATTAAAAGAGGGGCACTGTCCACAAATATCACAGATTTGGAGGGTTATATTTACTAATGTAAACTTGTCCCAGTGCGTGTCAATAATTACTGTTCAGTTGATTCAACACTGTATAATAAATACAGTTTGTGCTAAATTATGACTTACTGCACAGGTGACTCTGCTCTTTGTGTACTTTGTAGTACCTCTCGTTTGTTGCTCTTGATTGTGAAATAAGATGGAATAATCATATTTTTATCTATGCTTTCAGTGACAATCACAAGATACTTTTGTTCCTGTAATGCATGGAATATCTGTGTAGGTATTAATCAACATTATGGACGAGTTAATCGTGTATATCAAGATGGGGTCATAACTTTACTTCTAAAATGGTCAGGTTAATATCCATCATTAATAATACTGTAAGGTCTTAACCTTAATATTTATCACAGTCAGGTAAAGTTATATTTTACATCATTTTTGTAGTGTTTTAACCCTCCACATTTAAATGACCGAAGGTAAATTCACACCATAAATAAGTCGGACTTCTTTGTTTCAGGCCTAACACAAACGTAATTTTTCGACTGGAAAGCATTTTAAATGTGCTATATAAATACAGGTGACTTTTTTTTTTTTTTTTTACACAAGCAAAATTACATATTATAATTTACAGCTTAAGATTTTAAAAAATTATTTGCACACTCCCATATGTGAGTGAATTCCATCTGCACACACTTGTAATATTGAGCTGGTAAAATACTTAATAGTCAATTTCAACGTCTAACTACTGTAAATACCACAACTAAAGTATTTATAAATATAGACACTGTACTGTTGTCAACATTAATAAACAAGACACTGTTTTTCAAATTCAAGCTAACTTTCAGGCTAATCGAGTTTACGCAAAACAACTAGCTAACTTAAAAACCGAAAAGCCTTAAAAAGAGAAGGGATATTTTGTCCACAATTGACATTTTTGTTTCATTGTTATCATTTCCTACGCTCTGGTAGTTGCTGGGTTTTCAGAATAGAGTTTAATTTACCTGACAATACTTTTAAAATAATGTAATATCCCAGACATACCTTGTACAACAAATCGTTCAGCTACAGATTAGCCGCCTAGCTAATTGGCTGCATCTAACTGTGTTTGTTTAGCTCAGTTTCGGGAGAAACTATGTCCGCTAGCAAAATGCTAATGGCACGGTTGAACAGTGAATATGTGTATTATGATGTGGGAATTCTTTGATTAATGTCTGTGGACGTTTGATGCATTTTTATCCACCGAGAAAATCACCGCTGGCATCCATCCATCCAGCTACAGGCATCCGGCCTCATGACCTCAAGCTATCCACAGTTGCCCCACTGGAGAGGAAGGCAAAAACACTTTCAGGCCTGCACAGGGTGGGTATTTAATATCAGATGATGTGGTAACAGCTCCACATACATTTTAAACCAAGTCTAAAGAAATGAAAACATCCAGACTCATGACCAAACAACAATAAAATCAAGCTAACTGGGTTTGGCTGGAAGGCAGACCCTCATGACAGATTAGTTTCAAACGAAGAGAGATTGCTGGGTTTGTTTCTAGATTGAGACTTTGTTGGAGCACTTCCTTTAAACATTACAGATTGGTTGAAGTCAGAACAATGAAGCAAGTTACTCACTGCACGCATCAAGTGTTAAATCGTGGGCCTATTGGTCTGTCTATCAAACACGCTGAACAAAAATGTGAAGGCAGTATGCAAATAGCCTTCTTCTCTGGCTTAGAGGAAAAAAAAAAAAAAAGTTAAAATCTCATTTCTATTGTTGCAGTTTAAAAAGGGTTAAATTAAGCCAACTGTGCCCAGAAAGCTTTTGAGCCGTTCGTCTGGTGACAAATTCTAGACCGTTCAGTTAATCACACACTCTTGTCAGTTGTGGCTTTAAAGGAAAAAGATCAGATAGCGTGACCAGTACACAGACACTCCTTTGACCAGTGACTATGAAAGGCCATCTTAAAATGCAGCTTTATTCAAATGACACGATGCTATAGCTGAGGTGAGAAAGATGAGGACAGCTGTTGGCCTGCTGGATGCATGTCAGTTATGGGTTCATAGCCAGGCACTTGAGTATCCACTACTGCACAATTTCTTGTCTAAGAAATAGTTTCCGACGGCGTGGTATGACAGATAATACGCCATATGATGCTCTGGATGTCCTTCAACATGATCCTTTTCCCCTAAATATCTGACAACTTTACGAAGAGCTATGGGACGCACTTGTGATGACCCAACTCTCCATCTGCCCATTATCATTTCCAATATCGTGCTTACTTGATTCTTTCATGACATCCGTGACGTTGTAGAGATGCTGAGTGCTGGAGCAAAAAATACTTATTACCTTATGATAAAAAGAATGACTAGACAGTCATAAAATAATGCATACTGTGTTCATGGTTTTGTTCAGTATCATAAATAACTCATCAGAAAGTTTGGAGAGTGTCAATGATCCCAGACGTGTGTTACTTTTATTATAATAATCATAATCTCATACGTCAGGGTCCTCTCCTGATGAATACATGTCACAGTGTGTTTCTGGTGGCACAAACTAAAGTAAAGAACCAGAAGAAAAACAAAAAAGAGCAGCTTGTTGTGCTGCAGATCAACCAGGTACCTTCGAATAAATCAATTTAAAGATTGAAATAGGAGTTAAAAGCAAAATGTGAAACTTGAAAAGCTTATTTTGCAAATTTCCATAACAACTTTGATGATATAAAATAAAACATAAATAGCGATGAATTCACAGCTATTATATATATTTTTTCCCAAATATAATTTTAAACTACTGGGTCCTGATTATCTGCTGCATATGATATATAATATGTGATGTCCAGCTTTAATGGACTGACCGACACGTGTGGAGAGGTCACATTTTTATCCATTATCTGAGCAATGCATCTGTCTTCTACGTAACCGTCTCCCACTCTGTTAGGAAACACTGGACCTTTTGCTTCTCACACGGCGAATGCTCTCTTCTCAGTGTTTCTCTAGTGTGCAATAGTCATCACTGGAGAGGTGCAGAGAGCGGCCTGCACTCTAAAAGGCATGTACTTTGATCACAAGATTGCCCACCATTGTCTCTTGGCTTTTTGGAAAGCTCTTACACATATAAGTAGTGAAGTGGCCACATGATGTCTGTGCTGGAGAGCTCAACTCTGTCCAAATACTTGTAAAGCCCGAGTGTTATTCTCAGTGACAAAGCGATGTGGCTCCTGTCATACAGTGGTTTGGACGGACTCACCTGCTGGATCACAGGAGTTTAATTGTTTTTTTTACACAAGGTTTCTGGCGTAGAGTGATATATTATGTAAAATCCTGTGGTCAGTTAATTTTCTCAGGGCTGCAGCTATTTATTATGTTTATGAAATTATCCTTTTGTTTAATTGCATTGAAATTTGGTCCATAAAACATAAGAGGATAGTGAGAAATCCTTATGATAATGTCCTACAGCCCATAGAGATGTAAATTATTTGTTTATTTATCCCAGACAGATTTAGATCACTGTTACATATAACGTAAAAATCATTAAAATCTCACATTTGAGAAGCTGGAACTACTGAATGTTTGGCATTGTTGCTTTTAAAATATCTCTAATGTTTATATATTGTCAGAATTTATGCTAATTGATTATTCTATAAATCAATTAATCAGTTCACAGACGTAGTGTTTCAGTTCTGACGTCTTTTGAATTTATTGATTTTTTGTTATTTATGGTGGCTTTTTATAAAAGTTGTTCATAAAACCACAGGCATGTTTGTGCAAACACGACAGCTCAAATTAAATTCTCAAGTCAAATTAAAGTTTGACACCAGACTAATGAGATTCATGTGATGAAATTGTTAGAGAAGCTGATTTTTCTTGCCCCTGCTTCCGGTCTCTGGTGAATTTTTTTATTTTTTTTTTCCTGGTAAAACACTTTATTTTTATTCCTGTTTGCTTCATTGAAGCATCTGTCATTCCCAGTGCTCCCACTGTGCCTGACAAAAGCAGAGCCATGTTAGATTGAAAAGACAGAGGGGCAATCTTTCAAATGGATCTCTTTTTGAAAATATATTATGACATAATCATGTTTTCTCCCTAAAAGCCCAAGGGAGGCCTGTCTGTCAGATTGCAGTCCTCTCTTGGCTGCCTGGCTTGAACAGAAACAGCAGTTGTGTGTTAATAGAACCCAGAGGCACTCTGAAACCTTACCCATTCTGCTTTACGCTCTCAGCCAGGAGATTAAAGTCAGGGAAACATTACAGGAGGCTGGATAATTGCCCCTGTGTCTCCAGCAGACAAAAGGCAACGCTCCGGCAATTCCCTCGGTAAATTGTCAAGAGAGGCTCAAGGATCCTTCAAGGCTGCAGCAAATTGTACAGTGCTGTCTAACAAACTACCAATCTCTGGATATTATGAGGCTTCCATATATCCTTGGCCATAATGACAACTTGCACTGCTGTAATGGAGTGCACGCACAAGATAGCTTTTGTGAGCACACTTCCAATAGAAAAATTACTACCTTGGTTCCCAGTCTATGCTTTTCATTTTTTCTTTTGTTCCCATTTGTATTTTGATTTATTCTGCTATCATTTTTCGTTTTCGTTCAGAGCTGAGTGCTGGCTGCTGCCACCAACAGATGATTGCAACCTTTACTCCTGAGGGCCACTTGATCCCCTGACAGGAAAAAAAAAAAAAATCTGCAAGCAGTTAATGAGTTGCCATCTATGCCTAGTGTTAAGGGTGTCTACAAATTAACAGAGGCTTTTGTCAGGGCTCTCCTTTGCTCTCTCACTCTTTCCTCCTCTTGCCACCACTTTCTCTCCTCATTCTTGTGCCCTCCTCCTCCTCCTCCCCCTCTACATCACGCCCTTCCTCCTGCTCTTCAATTTTCTCCCTCTACCTGCCTGCTTCACGCTCCAGTAGCTCCGTGGCGGGAGCAGCGCTGTCTGGCTTTGGCTCTGAGCAGCATTCATTGTCAGCGCGGTTCATGTTTAGAATTAGCCATTTAATGAGAACAAAAGAAATTAATTGGTGGTTTAAGCCTAATGAGACGTCTGTGAAATTAACAGGCCTCATCAATAGAAACAAATAAAATCCTTCAGCTTGTTGTTGGGGAGCATTATTTTGACAAAGCTTTTGACACAATGATGAATAGCAGGTCAGGAGAGACCATCTGTGCTTTTTTAAACCCCTGCAGGAGGGGGATGGAATGTGGGCTGGCTCGAAGAGATGGTGATAAAAGAGGGAGAGAGGCAAAGGACGAGGAGGGAGGGGGGTGGAGGGGAGGGAGATGGGAGAAAAGAGGTGAGAGAGAGAAAGAGAGGAAAAAAAAAAGCTGAGAAAAAAACAAATTCACCAGCTTTATTCATCGCCCTTTAGCATGATACCGCTGTCTAACCATGGTTACAAAGGAAATAAAAAACATGGGCATTAGCATGTGAAAGGCACTGGGTCTCTGACTATGCGTCCAGAAAGCCAAAGAGCTCTGATTTCGAGGGATATTTAACCTCCATTCAGACAGCAACAAAGGCCTGGCTGTCGCGCTGAGAGCAGTGGTTCAGCCTGATTGGGGCTCAGGGGGGGAGGGAGGGGGTAGAGGAGGGGGACAGGCAGGATCACAGACCTCATTTGTTCCCCCTCTTTACTTTAGCCTGTCTCTATTCCCACTGAAGAGCAGCATTTCCTCTCTACTTCCCCCCCTCTCCCCTCTCCTCTCCTCTCCCTCCCCCTCCCTCCTCTCTCAAAGTTGTAAATGTATGACCTGAGGAATAAATTGGATGGGAAGGAGGCGAGGAGGCAGCACAGAGAGCGGTAATACATCTCTATCATGTTCGGTGACCTTTATTTACCGCGCGACGAGCAACATCGTCGGCCGTGTTACGCGTCTGCCGAGCTTCCTCTTCTTTTAATGGCTCAGTGTTGGAAGTTGCGGACGTGGTGGAGGTGGTTATCTGCATGTCTTCAACCCAGCCGGTGACTCAGCCCCAACCTCGCTCTCTGGCCACCCAGCAGGGCCGGGCCCAGCCCCTGCCTGTTTGTGTATCATGGAGAAACTGTTTGCCTTCCTGCGCTGATCAAATAAACAGGCCATGTCTTTGGGGGCGGGAGGTTGGAGGAGTGGTGTTGTTTAGCTCTCTGGGTGAAGATAAGGAATTGTTTGATGGGGTAGAGAGAAACGAGAGCGATTTAGGTCAGCTAATCTGATTTACACAGAGATGGTCTGGCCATTGCAGGGAGCAGTAATTACATAGAGGGATTAGAAGCCCCCCCCCCAAAGCTCCCAACCTACAGAGAGGAGAGAGGGGTGGAGGCTTAAAGGCCTGAGAACTGCTCGAGTATGTTGCTGCAACAACAACAGCTTGAGCAGTTCTTGGTGCAGATTAAAAAATGGCTGAGATTGCGCTCAAAACAAAGGGGGCATTTGGCCAAACTGGTATTACTTAGCTTGTTTACATGCATTTACATCTGCTGCTTTTGATCCCGCAATTATCAGAATTTGTTTTCGGTGGCCAAATATCACAGCTGTGTCTGCCAGGGATTCCGGCTATCAGTTCAGTCATTTCATCAGAACCTGGGAACAAGCGAGGAACCTGTTCACAAAGTACACAGCGAGCAGTCACATGTTGTGTTTTCCCCTACGGTGGGTCATCCTCTGTCACTGATGCTGCTATTTTGTATTTCAGTGCGCTTTGCATGATAAATCATTTGCAGATTGATCTTTTTCAGCCTTGACATTTCTGCTCATGTTTAGCTATTTTTTTTTTTCCATCTACGCAGAGCCGATATGCAGAGCCTCTCTCGCCGCCATTTGTCTGTGTATTTAAAATGCACAGCTGAATAATTGCACTGCCAGAGCCATCACTTCATCCACAGGAATGACTTGCACGCTTGGCTGCTGTTTCTAAAGTGTGCTTGGCTAATCCACTCATTGCTTTGTGCATTCAGTGCTGTGAACCATAGGGCACCCGCTTGGATGCCCGTGCATAAATTACTGCCATGGAACATAAAGTGCTGGGAGGATTTTCCTTAACGATCGCCAACGCTTTAAATGCTTCTGCTTCAACAGTCGATACTGCTCAGCCCATTCAATTATTCAGCGGTCCGTCCCTCATTAACAAAATCCTGACCTTGACATGTCTGCCCTATTTCTCTCCCCTGACAGACTCGGCTCTCCAAACGACTCTGTTTGCTCTGATATTGGCGGGGAAATCCATGCATATTGATAAGTTGTTTGCAGTGTAATTGAAAATGTCAGTTATGAGGCCCGTGCAGACAAAGGTCAGCACCAAGAATAAAAGCTGACAGGCTGCTATGTATGGAGAATATATAGTGTAGGAATGGAAGAGAGTAAAATCACACAAGAACACGTTCTGTGTTATAAATTTGTAGAGATGTATAACTTACTACTTGTATGCTCGTTGTGTGTGAAAAGATTAGTTCAAGCTGAGAGAAGAACGTTTTATATTTTTTCAAACCTGAAGTAATTACAGGACTCCATTCTCCTTTTTTGATATAGTTTTATGGATTGGTTTTTGGTCACTTGATTGAAATTCTAATCTGTTTCCAAAGGTCAGATTGTTCATCATTCATATCTCATGGTCTGGGTAAACATTCACAGTTCAAACACTCGATAGGACTTATGAATATGCTTATCAAATTGGTAAGCCATCGTGTTGTGAGGAGTAGCAGGTGTCCTGTGGGCGCTGTCTTAGCTCAGGGAAGCGTCGCACCTTGTGCATCGGTGATGTGTCAATCAAAAGCTGTCATGCGCTGCATATCAGAGTGCTCCCCACTCACAATCTGACTGTCTTAATCTGCACCGCAGGAGTGGGATCCGAGGTTAAAGTGCTCGCCACTATTTCTACATAAACAAAGATTTGAACCTCAATCCCCAGGAGCCTCTGCTGGCCGACAGGCCCCCACCCCCGCCAGACCCCGTCCTCCCCGCAGGCAGAGTGGTGACTGCCTGCTGGTTCTTTAATCGATTGCTAATGGGTTCAATTCCATCGTTGAGGAGCTGCTTGGAACCTGGCCCTGAGACTGAATGAAGTGGAAATACCATTTGCGGCTTCATGAGCCGTTATACTGCAGTGAGAGACCTCTATTCGGCATGCTTCATAGCACTGCAGAGAGTTTTGCACCACCGCTTGATGGTTTTTCTTATGCCGGCTCCTACTGCTTTCGTCTCAGTGCTTCCCATTTACACCGTGCCCTAAAGCATTTACATCCACTCAATCTACAACAAAATAGCTTTGCTTTGCTGCATTTTCACAAGGCTTGATGTGTAGGGTAATTACCATAGTATATCTCCCTTGTACACACGAGGACCCAACATATTCATTCCATCTTTAAGCTGTGATATCCATCAGCTTTTATCAGTAACCGTAGCCATGGTCTTGTGTAACGCACTGCCTTTTCATAGCACTGTGTCTTATTACCCACAGCATTGCATGTGCAGTTCAGAAAGTACAAGTAGAGGATAAGTTATGAAACTGCAGTTGTTTTTTTATTGCGGTAACATGCTTCCACCTTCTGTAGATGTTGCATTCTCCACTCTCCCTGGTTTAGAGATCTGCCCAGATTTCTGCAGTGCTCTTATGAGCTTGCTCTGGCTGAAATGCAAAGCTAAGCAGCCAACACTGTTCTACATTTCACAGCCAGTCCCAGCAGACATGTGCTCTTTGAAGCATTCTGGGCCAGGGATACAAGTCTTGTTTGTTCAGTACTTCTAGAGAGAGGGAAAAAAAAGAGAAAAATGTAAGCTATTTTTTTCTTTCACTACTGCCGAGAGTAACATTCTTTGACGTCTCAACAGAAAGCCTTGTATTACAGCACTTGCTGCCAGATGCCTTGATAGAATCACCCATGTCAAACAGGAAGAGAAATAAATGCTTCATTGAACTAGAGCTTAGCTTAGTGATGGTGGGAGGGAGGAATGACGAGGGAGAGAGAGAGAGAGAGAGAGAGAGAGAGAGAGAGAGGGAGGGGTGAGCAGGCTGCTATGTGGGTGTCTGTGGGTGTCAGTTCACTTGGGGAGGGTTATTCTCAACCCTCAGTATAAGCACTTTCTTAGATGTGGTGTGAATAATTAGTGTGCCTGGCCTAGATAGTCTCATCAATGGACATTTAATCTTCTGAAGAATAGGAAAAAGAAAGCTGTAATCAAGGAAGCCAATGATTTTGGTAGCCGACCTGGTGCCAGCAGTTGCAGCAGGATACAAAGCACATGTTTGTGTTTGTTCTTTCAGGCTCATCTTCCAGCGCCAAGTAGAGTATGACAGGATTTACATGCAGGCTCCTAATCTCTGTAAGCGAACCTGTTTCGGGATGTAATTCACATGGTATGTCTTTTGATTCGGATTAGTCTAGGCAATCCTCTTACCCGTGGCTCAGTATAACTTATCACTGACAAGGCCGTCTCGTGGAGCAGTGCAAATCCTCATATCCACCCCTCCCAGACTTCCAACTCGTAATTCTAATCTGTCCAAATCTGATCTGAGACTTTAACTTCCAAATACCTCTTGAAAGCCAGAGCTCAAACTGAAGTTCATGCAAGGGCTTTGGATTACATAAATTGAGGTTAGGGATTTCCAATATGGTCTTATGTTTGAGAATAGAGCAGGACTTGGATGTAGGTTGTGGCGGTATTTCATGATTTTTCTTTTTCTCTTTGATGTTGAATCTTAAAGTAAAGGATCATTATGCATGTTCTGCCCAATATCCTTTGGTAATTGATATTTTACCTTTTGCATGGTTTTGCATAAAAGAATCTGTACCCCGGAATATACTAGATCTAGTCCTTTTGTTTTTGCAGCTCACTTATATTTAGAAAATTACAAAAAATATATATAAATAAATAAATGGATGGATGGAAAAAGTTTTCTAAACACCACGTACTTTACTTCATGACGTGCTTTAATGTGAAAATACCATAAAATATTTAAATGTACGAATCACATTCCTGATCCTTTAAGGTTCTTTATAATTCAATAAACAGGATTTAAAGTAAAGCATGCATGCTCCACTTTTTCTGCCTCAGCCGGAAGGCCACAAACGGGCTCTTATTAAACGTTGCAAGATTATGCCTTAATCTCACTGAACACATGTTGGGTGGAATAAAAGCAATTTTATTTCTGAAACAGTACTCCACACAGCTCTCTCCCTCTATAATCTTATCCCAGCTTCTGCTGCAGAATGAAAAGTCTTGTTGGCGTGCCAAAGCTGCTGTGTGTTTTGAGGAGCCTAAGAGATCAAGGTTCCTAATTAGGAGTTATAACCCATTAACATACCTGTGCCCAACTTGGACTGCACCTACAGCCCAGAGACAAAGTTGGTTCCCAGTCAGAGAGGATTTGGGGGCCGTGTACTCCGCTCTTGGTGAGACAGTGGTGTGAAGATGACGATAAGCCAAAGCTCTAAATCCCAGACTCAGCTGTCTTATCTGGAGCTGCTGGGCTGTGTGGCATGCTTTAATGGAGGCGGCTCACTGTCTGAGCTTTAGCTACAATCGCATTAAGATTCCCCTTCACCTCAACTAGGCTTGTTTGTTGTCAGTTTTTGATTGAATCTTGTGAATTAAGGCTTCGTCTCGCTTAAAGTCACTCCACAGTTTAATTCTCATGACTACTGTGTTCCCAGGAAGGAACAGTCTAATTTAATATCTTATCGTGTGAGAAAATGACAATGATTCTACAACTAATAGTACCCTGAAAAATAATCAAACTTGTAATCTAGTGTAAGACAAAAGATTTGCCTTTTTTTGCCCTCTGTGTTCGCTGCAAAGGAGCAAAACCTTAAGTACACGAAGAACTACAAAGAAATTATCACACGTTTATCCACATGAAATAAAATCAAGTTTTGCTTCAAACAAAACGCCACTTCTTTTGGTGTCTGATGGCAGAAAAAAATGCCTTGTTAACAAAGCTTTTTGAAAATGATGCTGTGTACTCATTTGAATATTTAGAAAAAAGGCATTTGCTTATTTTGCTCACATTGTTTTCATTTCTTCTGCAAGTGAGACATTTAATCATGATTGTACAGCCATGACCTGATATATTCATGTCACATATGCACCTAGTGCCAGAAAAACTTTATTATTCATAACAAGGCATTCAAAATCTCTCTTTGATGTGAGAACAATATACATGTACGGGTGCTTATTAAGTATGTGTAAATGCAACTTTGAACTAACACAGTGAGCAAAAGTAGATATAACATAATATAGGATATAGAGCAGAAACCATTGCTTAATAGCTTAATAGAAAATGAATCAATCACAACTTTGATAGCTGGTCAATGTATTATTGTTGTCATTGATCACAGAACAACGTCCTTCACTGGCATCCGTTTCACAAATGTGAGAATGCTCTGCTCTTTTTCTCTGCTTTCAAATATTGTAAACTGAACAGCTGAACTGTCAGACAAAACAACACGTTACTTTTGACTTGTGGAAAAATTGTGATTGGCATTTTTCACCAGCCTCAGTATGTAGATGCTGTGCAGGGGCGGGCTGGACTGACCTTGATTGCTACCTAGTGATAGCCTGCTCTGGCAGTAGCACTGGTATTGTTGTACTCCCCTCTGTTTATCTCAGCTTCCCCCCCACCCCAACCCTCACCTATCCACTCACAAACGCACACACACATGTACACGTGCACGCAGCACACCCATACCCCCGGTGAGTCCCAGTCTGTTTACTCAGGTGCCTGCTCACTCGCTGCAGTGATGAACTCCTGTGCAGACTTTAACACTCCGCTGCCTCTCAGGCAAATGCCAAAACAAATCTTGTCATAATTAGCAGTAATCCTGCTCATTACCGTCTGCTTAATTATCCTATTAATAGCACTTCCTGGGAGAGCTTGTTTGCTACGCAGGCAAATGTTTGTTCCTAAATTAGCAGACAAGAAGACAGCTCCATTGTTCAAACAGCAGCTTTGACAAAGCAGAACAGGCAGGATTAACAGCAGACAGAACGGGCCACAAGCTCATCTCCGCTTGGAGCTGACAGGCAGGGAGGAGGCAGCCTGGGCCAACAACAGCACTCTTATCCTGCAAGCTGCTGTATAATCTGCATAGTCAAGTACACACAATCAGCACAAGCAACTTGTCATATCAGAGCTGCAGTGTACTATGAAATAAGCATGAGTGACAAGAATAGAACGAGCCACAAGTGCATCAGGAATAATGATAATTGTGGCATTAAATGTGTGTGATGACTCTTATTGAGTTTCTTATTGCTGTGAATGGAGACAAAGCTGCTGTGTTGTTCTTTTTAGGATCCAGATTCCTCCGACCTGAGAGCCAAGAGCGTTACTGGAGCACCCTGCAGACAACCGCTCGACTAACCTCATTACATTGCAGGTAACAAGACACTAATGTGGACTTACAAGGCTGTGTGACTTTCAAAGGAGCAGTTGTGCCTACTCCCAGTCTTGTAAGGCGATAGGCTCATCATTGTAAAAATGAATTGGATCTGTCTTATCCATCAAGCCTCCCAAGTTTCCAAACAAGACTCCAGAGGAAAGCTTTTAAAGTAAATAAGGCAAGAGCTCAGAGCAAGGTGAAGACCTGCTACATAGAGCTATACACACTAACCTAAGCAGACCCAACACCTCATGCTCCAGCAGGCCTATACATTATAAATGACCCTCTCTCTTTCCCCCCCATGCACCAATCCCCTATACATACACAGTGTGCCATAGCTGGAGTAAGCAGAGCCCAGTCTGTGGAGCCTGCAGCACTGTCAGCCCATTGATGTACAACACTCTGCCCTTTGTTCCTTGTACACAAACACACTTTCCACATTAATATTTCACAGGAAATGTACTCCGTGCTTGTGATTTAAAGCCTTTTCTTGTTAACAATGCTGTTTTCTCTATTCTGTTGCACTGAATTATGAAGGCAACTTGTCAGAAAGAAGACATGCCCATTAGATTATAATACTACTGGAGATAAATGATTTCTGGCAAGGCACATGTGACTTTATCCACTGTGTCTCACTGTGTTCCAGTTCAAACATTTTCCCTGAGGTGGCACTTGCAGCTATTAGTTAAGAGCATGAAGATGTGTTTAATGTGGTGTGCATACAGTATGTGTGAGTGAGCATTTGTAATGTGTGTGTGCACATTATGCACATATGCATATTATGCATTGCCTTATTGCAGATGTATTTTTCTCAGATCTGTCTGTTGGGGAGTTAGAAAATGTACAGCCATGTGATGTCGCTTTTTTATTCTTGTTGTCAGAGAAAAGGCAAGGATCAATGGATTTTCCTTGCAAGAGTGAAACATGACAGACATAACGAAAGCCTTTCATGAGAAATGAATGAATAATTCATAGGCGCTCTCTCGCTGTGCTTTGTTGTGTCTCATACAGATGGGATTACAGAAGGCTAGATCTTGGAAACATATGAAAGATTAATTTGTGATCTGGGACACTGCTTGCTTACAAAAGGACTAAATAATGATTTTACTGAGAGTGGCAGGGATCTGGGGAAGGGTGTGATGTGCACAGGGGGCTGGACACAAAGAGCCTGCAGAGAACAGAGCACACGGCACTCAGAATAATGTGACCTGACAGATATTCAAAAACTTTGTGCAAAAGTGAACTTCAGGTCTCAAACATTTCTCTCGTGACTTTGATTGATTTACGTTGTGATGCAACTCAGTGAGAGCTAAAAGACGAGTTAGTGTTGGAAGAGCATTGTTAATCATTTTTTTGTACTGATCTCTGAAGAGTGAAGTCTATTTGCTTTACCCTCCTTCCACAGGCAGGTCGGACACTTAGCAGCTATAAAACATCTCCAGCAGCTGTCAGGGATTTGCTGTCTTGCTCAAGGACACTTCCACTGTGCAGATGCTTGCTTTCTCTTAACTCCAGGCCCTCCGGCTGAAGAGCTGACTTCAAATTAGCAGCCTCCTGCCCAAAATTTAACAACGGTAGACTAGCAGGGGCTCCTGTCATCAGAGTTGCTGAGTATGGCATTAGGGGGGGTGCCTGAAAATAACTCATATCTTATCAAAAGAGTCCTCCAATAATTCACCAGGGATTCACGAGAAGCTGTTGTCTGGTCTCCCACAGATGGCACAGACTCTCGGGTGGTGCTGCTTGTTGTTTTTGATGAGCTGTGCATATACAAAAGCAAAACATCTGGAGCTGCCATGTGGCCTCTCCATTTGGCCAACCCCATACCTCCCCGAGCCAGATGCACCCAAACAACTGTGAGCTAAACAGCATGAATGATTCATAGAGGAGTGAGAGGCACAGCTCACACCAGAGACCTGCCAGCCACTTTGATTGGAAATTTGAAAAAGCTATGAATATGCAAGAACCGTAAGCCTGCTAGGGGGGATGATTTGTCAAATGATCTGTATTTGACCAATATGGAGAAAGCTCTTGTGGTTTTTCCTGATTAGAAAATAAGAAATTTAATGTTCAATTGCCAGTATCATTAAATTATTAAGACATGTAAATGGTTCGCAAGGTGTTACGTAAATGTGACTGTGGCTTGGTGCTGGATAGCGCTGCAACCTAATTAGATTCTAAATTGGAAACACTTTGCATTGGATATCAACCCATTTATGCAGGAATCTGTCTGTGGAAATAAAATCAGTGTGAAAGAACAGACGGTTGCGGTGAAAATACATGCGGTCATTAGACTCAGTGCTTAAGTCAATGAGTAAGTGAAAAATTCTCATTTGCAATTTTCTTCTTTATTTCCTGTGAAAGCCACATTTTTTATGTAAAGACTAGAAAAAAATTACCTACTTTAAAAACTGTATATACCAATAATTTTCACAGCTGTTTCACTCAATTTCAGGTGGTTCCCAGGGTGAGCTTTGTTAATATGGGAAAGAATGAGGTTTTTTTGTTATGTGTTGCTAAATGTAAAAATATATTGACTCTTTGCAACATGCAATTTATCATGTTACACATGACACAACCCAACTCCAACACAAATAAGCGCAAATTTCCTCTGAGATTAGACTCCAGTTTAATGTGTTGCTGAATGGAATGGCAGTTCACAAAATGCAAGAAAGCATGTTCACATGTCACTGTGAGCACATAGAATAGCAGATGTAAAGAGAAATTCTTGTTTAGTATTAAATGTTACTGAAATCAGCTTGAGACAAAACATAACAGAAGTAAAGGATTCTGATTAAACTGAGAAACAAGAAATATTTTAGTCCTGCTAGTGCCTCTTCCTACATATGTTGTTGAAGAGGTATGTTTAAGTAAAATTACACTGCAGGGTGAAAAGAAGATGCCAGAAGTGGTTCATTTATTAATTTCATTTAAAGCCATGTTAACCTTTTAATTCACAGGGTAAGACTTAAAATACGTGGAGTGACAGCCAAACATTCATAGTGAGGTTTGAGCTATTCACTGTGCAGAGGAGATTTCAGGCTTACCTTCCCTTGAGGAAAAAAAGCTTTATTCAAAGCTTTGGCTATTTTGTCCTTGCATAAGTGTGGTGTTGAGCCATGGATGTTTTCATGTGTTCCTGCTGAGTCGTGACCTATAAAGACTGTGCACCTCTGATTCACTTTTGCTTAGGTGGAAATATTTAGGTACAGGGTCATTAATCTGTGTTAAACAAAAGCTGTGCCTTAAAGATAAGGGAGAAGCTACATATTTCCCACATGCTTTACCTTTTCATATGATCCTCGTTTTGTGATGTACAATGTACCACTGATGAATTGAATGTAAAACCTGAACCCTTGACCCTCACAGTGAGAGTATCTGGTGGCTCTGTTTCCTTAGAGGTAAGTCTCTGTGCAAACCAAGACAAAGTTGTTCTGAGTGATCACCTTTATCCTATAGTGAAAGATGTCTATCCTGATGGGAGTAGTCTCTTCTAGGATGACAATGCCCCCAATCACAGCACACAAGAGGTCACTGAGTTGGTGAGGTTTGATGAGTATGAAAAGGATGTGAATCATTTGCTATGGTCATCACAGTAACCACATCTCAACCTGCCTGAACACCTACAGGAGATTTTTGAACAACCACCATTTTCTACCACCATCGTCAAAACACCAAATGAGGCAGTATCTTCTGTATACTCATAGTTGGCCAACACCTTTCTGAGGCTTTTATGATGGTTTTCCTTTCATTTGTCATTAGTCTGCATATGTACAGCAGCAGAAATGCCCTTTGAAGCATGAGCCTTCCACAGCAATTATCTTTTTATTTAAGGCACACCACATCAACCTACTGTAAATCACACGACACAGCCGCAGTGTCCTGTATCACAGATACAGACCTCTGACTGGTGGCCCCGTTCCAAACACTGTGGATTGTACTCATTCCTCAGCAGACAGTGAGCAGTACATCTGTAACTGCAGACAGTTACAGATGTTTGGCATCAAAGCTAATTATAGACAAATGAGGCTGAAAATCAATGAAGACTTCCCCTTGAAATGCATGAATTATGCCTGGGTATATGCAGCATTTTATTTCATAATATAACTTGATTTACAGAAAATTAAGAAAGTCACTTATCAATTCTTATTTTTTGTGGTGATTATGGGGAAACTAAACCACATATCTGGATACAAACTAAATGAAACCAAGTATTCAAACAATAAGCAGAAAAACATTTTCTCCTCATGCATTATCATTATTCCTGGAAAGCAAAATGAGTGTTAAAAGTAAGGTGACTAAATATTTTCTTCAGGAACATGGAAATATTCTAGAAGAAGTGACAAAAATGACACATCAAGTCATTTTGTAAGTTTCAATTTGGAATAGTGTAGAGGGATAGAGGCAGGGATGTAATGATGTGTGTCAGTGCCTATAAACAGACCAGTAAACATGGAGGGCTGCTGAAGCAGCTCTGTGGAGGAATGTGTTATCGGAGCTCCGACAGCATGTTGTAGACTCAGCACTGATGTCATTCACTGTCTAATGAGATGAGCTCTTACTGATAATTAACCCATCCATAACTCCCAGCTGCATTCATCACCACACAAAAGCTGAGTGAAAACAGATACAGATAAGGGCAACAAAATGTTTAGAACTACTTCCTCTCTCGCAGAGGTTTGGGGCATATTTCAAATTAGTTACACTGAGATGAGGTTACAGGAAACAAAATTGTTTATATTGTTTTGTAAAAGATGAGTCATTACTTTTTCAAAGACAGTTCATACTCAGCACAAAAATAGTTCAGGGCGTTCTCATCACAGTGGAGCAGTTTTCAATTGCAGTGTAATTGCATCCAAAACACACGTGGGACACATTTGGTTCTCGTTGCTCGAATCACATCTGGAAGTGGTCGTCCGTCCGTCAAAGGTAGATTAACGGCAGCATCACCTGCCTACGGTTTACATATGGTAGACAGAGTGCAATGCAGTACAGCAGCCCTGCAATAAATATCTTGTTAGTCAAGCTGTCACTCAAATCCTCTGATGTTAAGTGTTGGCCCAGGTCTGTGAAAAGAAGACAGTGACTGGTTGTTTGCATGCTCAGCAGGAAAGCTGCCATTCAAGTGGTCATTTAAGACACGTTTGAGACACTTATGTGTTGGGTGAACTGCAGTCTGCTTCGGTGGCAGAAGACAGTAGGTCTATAGAAGATTTATTCTGTTTATTTTCATGGCTTCAAGGCTTTTGTATTTATGAACACAGGAAGCAACTTTAATAACTACGTCTTGATTACAGTCTATTGCAGATACACATGGACAGCTGCAGACACCACAGACATGTAGTCGTTGTTGTAGTACTTTATTGTCCGCCTGGAGTCTGTTTTGTGTTTTACACATGCACAGTGGGTTGGCATGTACTTACTCCATGCATTCATGCTTATGCTGAGCCTACTCATTGTGGTCATTGTAGCTTAGTTGCAAATTCTGGACTGCATGTAGACATCCACAGAAGACATAGGGAAACAACAGGATTTAGGTCCCATGGCGTTGGCGCCTAGAAAATATCACACTGGCCTCATACCACTTTGAGACAGTAAACCAGGGTCTACTCAATGATCATTGGACCCATGTTGGACCCAGACTCACCAACACGTTCTACCCAAGTGCAGTATGGGTACTGAACTCACATTAGTCTCCATAGTCTGTTCTATTTATCACATATATTTGTTATTTATACTATGCTATACTATGCTATGCTATACTATGCTACACTATATAATTATATCATAACTACATTTTTAATTATTATTTTTATTATACATGATACTGTACTCTGTACTTTGCATATATTTATTATCTATAGTAATTATTTATTTGTTTATATTATTTATATTTCTTATATATCCACAGTGTTCCTACCTCAACAGTGCAATTTATTTATTCTACCGTTTGGCTAACTGTACATACTTCCTACTGGCTCTTTTTGTAAATACATGTATGTATTCTTGTTTGTCTTTTATACTTTTACTTTTTATACTTCTGCACCACTGGAGTTGTCTTTTAATTTCGTTGTACCTTGTGTATGATGACAATAAAAGCATTCTATTCTATTCTATTCTATTCTATTCTATTCTATTCTATTCTATTCTATTCTATTCTATTCTATTTTATTCTATTCATGAGACAGCTGAACCATGCAGCTGTCTCCAGTCAGTAATGTAGTCCTATACATGTGACCCATAAAGTCAGAGTTACAATTCAGTTCAATTTATAGCTGCAGTTCAATTATAGTTTGTCAGGTAAGTCGTGGTGTAATTTAGCTGCATGAAATTGCAATAAATAATTGCTTGACAAAAGTTTGGTTTTAGGTTCATCTCTTTGTCTGTTCACATGCACACCCACTCTACCCCTGATCATCCACGTGAGCCAATTCCATGTATTACTCCCCTTTTACTATTTTTCCGTGTCGCTCAGTTTTTAGATTTATTTCCGTCCCTGATGGCAGCGGCAGCCAATGTCTGGCCCATGTCAACCTGGTTGGAGAGGTGGATCACACAAATAGATGTGGGCCTAACCTGTCACTGCTGTTCTCAGCGGGGCGTCATTGTGTCATGAATGGATGGAACACACAGTATATGGGAAGCAGTGCTCTGACCCTGTGTTAACTGTTTTACTCTTAAACATAATCCAGTCAGTAAAACCTGACACCTCTATTGTAAGAGTTAAAAACTCTGTGACTTTCTTCACTTTACAAAGCCCACTCACAGCCCTCCTATCACCACAAGAGATAAACCTTTCTCAGAATACACAACCGCCTCAGAGAGCAGAGCTGAATGTTTCCTGATCCCGAGCACCTGATACTCTATTGTCTGCAGGGTAGCAACAGTAATATGTATCATTGGATACATGATCATTGGATACGGTGACAGCCACAGTCAGCATATCTGGTGATCATGCACTCATTAATTTATACATTCACATCCACATAAATTACTTGGTGACTGTGAACATTCAGGTCAAAGTACCAATTTGATTAAGGTGGACATTATTTATGAAAAGCGTGGATGTCAAGGCAACTTTTAACTGATCAGTATCAGCAAAAATCTAAGCCTGATGCTTTGTTTATGTACGATGTCACACAGGTGCCATAGATTTGAATAATTTTCTTAATAAATGCAGCATTATCAATCAATAATTGATCAATTTATGATACAAATTAAGCACACTGTACCTTTAGCCTTTGCTAAATTGAGCCACAGACACATGATACAGGCCACATACGCAGCTTTTATGTATGCCACGAGGATTTGAGTAAACTGTCCCAGTTGATCCTAGCTACTTTTCAATAAGTGCACTGGCTGGAGGTCATTAAATGTCACAAAAGACTTATTCTTGGTGCCCCATTACTAGCTAGCTAAGTCGCACAATCCCCGTTGCTTCCCATCATGGAACTGCCCATATTCTCTGTTCGCTATAGCATTTCACGGTAAGAGGTTCTACTTGGTGGTGCAACCAGTTACTACCGCTAAACAACAATACCTAAAATGCGATAAATACACTATTGGGCATCAGCAGATAAATATTATTAAGTAACTCGGATCCGATGAGGAGCAAAAAAAAAAAAAAACTGATTCCTAATAGAAACCAGTCTCCCTGAGCTAATGCCAATAAGGGTGTGAGGTAGCCAGCAGACTAAAAGAGTGGAACATTAATATTCAGGGATACTGTGAAAGTTAAGGTTATGTTCACTGCTAACATTTATTTATTTATTTATTTTTTACATCCAGCGCAATTTTTGCTAAAATTCTCAAATCCTTTGCTGTGAAAGGGTTCTGTTTACAGAAAATATACACGGGTTGCCTTTAGACAGCAAAAATGGCTGCTTGGTTAAAGGGAAAGATTATGATTACCGGCTTTTGAACAAAAGCTGTTTGTGTGGGCTACAGTCCCATCTACCACACCAATCTGCCACATATTTCACTTTCCATCTCGCTACTCACTACTTTGTGCATTAGCACCAAATGTTGGTATCAGATGAAATCATGAAGTGCACAGTCATTCAGTAGGAACGTAATCCTAGGAATACTGGGTCAAAAGGTTAGACTGTGTTGGCGGTTGGTGTTTTAAGTCATTTTAGAACGTCTTGACACAAGCTCTGTTACTGTCATATAAAACTATTTCACCTCACTGTGCTAAATAATGCAGCTATCTTAATCAAATGATACTCCACAATGGCCTTAATGTGTGTAGGATTACCTGGTTGAAGTGTTGACCTGACACTTGCCTCGCTGTTGTAATAACCCAGCTGTAGTATCATTGTGGCTTCAAACAAACTGCATGATACAATAACAACTGGTGCAAGAGTCTAAGTTTAATACAATAAGAAGAAAATTTGGACAGTAAACTAAATGAAACCAGCAAAAACTAAGGGAAGGGGAAAATATTACGACCTCTTGCTGGAGATGTTTATTGTTTGTGTTGGTTTGATTCTTACATTATTTAGAATTCTACAGAATCTACTTTGCTCATGCAGAGGTCTTGGATTTTATTTTTTTTTAGCTTGTGTAACAATATGTTGCAGTGTTGCAGTGAGGGACACAGATGAACAGCATTAGTGCCCTTGTATGAGAATTAGATTGTGCCCTTCTGGTTGTATTTGATTCTGCTTTATTGCATTGATGGCAGCTTTCAATTTCCCCCCTGTTCCCTTTGGTTTCAGAACTAAGCTGCGTAAAAAAGGATTAAGATTATGCTTTGAATGAGTCATCACTTTAAACTACAGATGGAGTTTACAGTTCAAAAGGGATTATAAATATTAAAGAGGGCATTTTTTTTTTCTTTTCAAATGATTGGGTTTTGCTCCAGTGCATTGCTGAATCACACAGCATACACAAATTCAAAGGATTAACCAAACATAAATCTTCAAGGTCTCTCTTATGACTTGGTCTGCATTTGAATTACCTCTGAATAATATCCAATTAAATAATGCATTGTTTTTTAAGACAAGGCCTGTCACAGAGGCTGAGTGAAAGCACCGGAGGTGGAAGTCCACAGACAATTGCTTTGCAGGAGACATCATGTGATCAAATGGCTCAGGAGCTTTTAGCTGAGTTTTCAAAGGCGGCATAACTCACAAAGTCTTGTTTTGTCAAGCAGTTTTTCATTTATTTTACTTGACTTTTCAGCTCACCCATCACTGTGGGCAAAATAAGCTCTTATTCCTCTTCTAAATCGTGACGATTTCTCGACTCCAGTGTTAACTGAAGTGATTTTTAAGTGACCATCTTAGTATTAAGCAGCTGACGTGTGGGTTAACCTGTATATCTGCACAATTAGTATTTTTCTCTTTTCTAAATATTATAAATGCCTAACAAATTAGTTGATGGAGGACTTTTGATTACACAGTTCTGTCTTCTGCAATATACCTGTTCCATGGCAGACGTTTCCATGTTTTGTAGCAAGAGAAAGCATAGGTGTAATGAAAAACCATAAACACAGGTGTGCTTAGCAACAGCAATGGTGGCATTCCATCTAGTTTGGCCATTTTCAGAGCCCTGTTCATGCGCATTGTGTATGGCTTTCTGGGCCACTTAAATGGAAAGGGGGCCATTGTTCTTTTTTATAGTCCTATCATGGGTTTTCCTGCAGTAACAAAGTAAACATGTCTGGCAGGAAATGCTGTGTCATTTGCTTTAACATGTAGTCAGCTTCAGAC